>NC_027752.1:43429318-43502113 GCF_000695525.1 Brassica oleracea var. oleracea | reverse complement strand
GTCTACAGCCAGACGACTTCCCAAGTAAGTCGTCTGACGAACAGATCTGGAAAAAAACTCGATGTCATACCTTAAATTGGTGAGATAAGTTCCTTAGCATACATAAGGCTTCTCCAAGCACACAGAATCACAAACGAAAGTCACCCACCCAGAATCGTTAGCTTCTATGACTCTATGAACCATAAAAAATTTAGAATCAAAATCTTGGGTTTTTTTAGCTCATTGTGGAGAGAAAGTGAGAGATATGTTGTGTTTAGTTCACAAGAATGGAAAAAGAAGAAGGGTAAATCGATTTTGGGAGCATTAAGAGCTTCAAATTAGTTGTTCATGGTAGTTGTGGTATTGATGACAATGACAATCTTGTAATTACTTGAAGATGATGAGGGTGAGAGAGTAAAGATGTTATTTTCGAAAAAAAAAAAATTGATGGCATTTTCGTAAATTATATGAACTTGTGGGGTGAATAGGGCAAAACCAATTTTCAAAAAAAAAAAAGAGGTTAGTTTTGTGTTTGACTTTAAGTTGTAGGTCAATTTTGCAAAAATCCCTTAAATTAATCACTAAAATTTCATAATTTTCTAATAACATATTTTTAAAATAGTATATGAACTAAAGGTTCTTATATACTATTATATTTTTGTATATAAACATTTTAAACAATATATTTTTGAGAGTTTCATAATAAATAAAAAGATAATATATAGTTGTAGATATAAAAGTTTAACCTATGTTAATAAATTTATTTTTGTATAAAAATATTATATATTTTACGAATTTTAACTATTTTAATGATGAGTGATAATTTATTTAATTAAATTTTTTTTAAAAATAAAATTTGTTGATATACCTATTTAATGTAATTTTGTCATATTTAATTCATATAGCACTTCTATTTTTATATAATACAGAATATAATTATAGAATTAATAAAATAGTATGTAATATTTATTTTCTTGTTTTATAATAAAAATTTAGTTAACATTGATTTATAATAATTTTATATTACTTACTACGAAATTAATTAATATGTTATTTTATAAAATTATTTAAAATTTTAAGTAAGATTTTGTTAGATTATTTCTCAACAGATTTTGTTATAATAAAAAACATAAAATTTAAATTTATAGTTGGTTTATTATTAATGTAAATAATCAAATATGTCATATTAAGTAATTCTCTAAGTGAATCTACTATGACTTGTTAATGGTAGATAAAAATATGACTCTAAATTAATAGATTAGATTAAATTAATAGATTAGATATGAAGGTCAATTAGTACTTTAATCTTCTACTTTGATGTAGCAACGGTGTTTACAAGTGTTCCCATTTATTTTGTTTGCAAAATAAAATGGTTTACAACTCTTTGAAAACCCAAAAAAAACAAAGAAAACTCTTACTCAGTGAGTTTTGAAAGAGAGGAAAGAGCCAAAGGATTGGTGTTTGGTTTATTGGTGGCATTTGGATACGGATATTTTAGATTTCCGGATCGTTCTGATATTTTTATATTTCGGACCGGGTTTGGTATTTATAGTTAGAATTTGGGTAATTCAGGTCGGAGATTCAGTTATTTAAAGTTCAAGTACGGAAACCAGTCTCTTTTCAAGTATGGTACTCAGCTATTACTCTGCTTAGTATCTTGGGCTAAAACTCATTACTAATGTTAACCGGTTTTGTTGTCTTATTGCTTATAAAAGGTCGACAAAACAACAATGTTTTAGCACTACCCCCACCACCATGGGAAGCTCAGTCTCCAAATCTCTAGCCCTCGATACTTTCTTACTCATCAGACGCAGGGGACTCAAGTGGTCATCACTACTCATCAACTGCTCGGTTGGCTCTCCTCATGCTACCAACAACAACAACAACATTTTCGATATGTTCCTCCCTACTATAACATGATGCCACATCCCACCCTTCGGCCACAACCCAGACCATCATAATCCTACTACCATGTACGGAGGACAACCTCAACAACAGTACCTTGTAGAACAACAAATGTACGGAATGGAACCAACTGTAGGAATCTCTACCATGTTTATTCTCATCCTTCGGTAGTTCGGCTCATACTTATCATCAACTAATGAGCAAAAAACCAGAGGACAAATTGTTTGGAGATCTTGTTGAACTCTCCAAGTACAAAGCAAGTGCGTTGCAGGAACATGATCTGGGGCTGTCTCCTGTCCACTATTGCTATGGTATGGTGGTGCTTGCTTTCTCTGCCTGCTTGGTGTAGGGCCATGGCGTGTGGCGATCTTGGGAGTTCTCTTTTCTTTCCGAATAAATGCTCTTCCGTGTCGAGTGGGTGCGCTTGGCCTTGTGTGTTGCTGTCTGGCCGTGTTGGCTTCTGCTCTAGAGGTCTGCTGTGAGCTGTTCTCGGCTAAACCAATTCTTAAAGAGCGGTTCATCGGGTACGCCAATTTTACCGGGCTCCGTCTCTCGCAATCACCGTAGTTTTTCTTTTTGCAGCAAGCTGTTAGTGCTGATGGAGTAGTGTCCTCTGGTATGCGGTTTATGATGTTGTGCCAGCCAGCTTTAGACTAGGAAGTGTCTTTGTTTAGTTGATTTTCTTCAATTCTTCTGCTTCTATTCATCTATGTATTCTGTCAAAATTTTAAAAAACTTGGTAATAATATCTTTACATTTGTACCAAAAAAAAGTTATAGAAAAGAGCCGCTGGTATGTAAAACCCCACATTTTTTACCTATTTACTTTTTTACTTTAGAGATTCCAAATTTTTACTGTTGAACTCATACAGGATAAATTTTTTAAATTAAATATTTGTCGCAAGTGAATATTCTTATTTATATAAAACCTCCGTCGAGGTTTACGATTTCGTCTTCTTCGTCGTTCTTCATCAATGGAAGAAGACGACTCAGTTTCACTCACTCTCCACACTCTAGCTTCCATTAGATCACTCATCATCAACGCCGACACTCCCTTCTCCGCAATCTCCTCGGTCCTCGACTTCCTCACTGGTCTTCTCCCCCGAGACGACTCGCCGATTCTCCACCACGTCCTCAAGCTCCTCTCCGATCTCTCCCTCTCGAGAAACCAATTAACACCACAGATCTTCGAATCAATCCTCTCCAACTTGCTCCGCCTCCAAACCTCCACCGATAGCCGCGGACGCGTCGCCGCGGAATCGCTCGCCGTGCTCGCGTCCTTATCCGAGCGAAACCCTACCGCCGCCGCCGCGTTTTCCAGAATCGACGGAGAGGTGTTCGCGTCGATTTGCATCGGAGCAGATGTGTCTTCTCGGATGTGGATGCTTAGGAACGCGGAGAGGTTCGATCTCCCGTCGTCGGTGCTCTTCACGTTGTTCTTCGGGTTCACGAAGGATCCTTATCCGTGTATCAGAAGAGTAGCTCTCGATGGATTGGTTTGTGTATGTGAGGCTGGTGGTTTCGATCACGCACGTGCCGTGCAAGGTTGCTATGCACGTGCTGTTGAGCTTCTGGACGATGATGAAGATAGCGTCAGATCTTCTGCAGTTCGTGCCGTAAGTTTTTTTATTTTATGAAATAATATTTGAAAGAATTGTTGTGAGCTGAAACTATCTGAATGTTCAGGTTAGTGTGTGGGGCAAAGTGTTGATAGCATCCAAGGAAGAGGCGAGTAGAAGAGAGTGTTCTGATGCTGTGTTTCTCCAGGTAACTAGCTCCTCTCTGGATTTAGCATAAAGTCTGAATTTTTGTATTGTATTTGCAATTTGGGATACTGAGTAGCCAGCCACCTAACAATTTATGTGGTGAAGTGTTTATCAGATTTGTTTTCTCAGTGATCTTGAGGAACTACAATATAACCAAATGGCTGATGTTTTCTTTATAAACGTGCTTTCAGCTTTGTTCTGTTGTGAGAGATATGAGTGTAGACGTGAGGGTTGAGGTGTTCAAGGCGTTTGGGGTGATAGGAACTGCATCAGAAAGCATTATACTGCAAACACTTTCTAAAAAAGTATTGAAAGCCGGGAAAGGGAAGAAACCGCAGAATCGTTTTTCGAATGAGTCTGCTGATGCCGCTGCTGCAGCTGGAGTTTTCATCCATGGTTTTGAAGATGAATTCTACGAGGTACACTTATGATAAATATGTTAAATCTGAAAAAGTTTCAGTTGAGTTTTTGTTGTTTCTTGGACTTATATATACGATGTTTGCATGTGTCATTCTGAAGGTACGGGAAGCTGCGGTTGACTCTTTCCACTCCCTCTCAGTAAATTCTATCGAATTCCCAGATGAAGCTGTTTGCCTATTGATGGATATGCTATACGATGATTATATGGTTGTCAGGTTGAAAGCTTTAGAGGCATTGCGTCATATAGCAGACATGGGGAACTTGAAGATACAAGAAACTTATATGCCCGCGGTAAGTCATCGTATCCTTTTGCATCTTTTGTCCTATAAAGCTGGTGGTAAAAGCTAATGAGAATGCACTCTTATAGGCCCGCTGAATAGCTTTAGTAAGTTGTTTGCACTCTAGGGCCTAATGCTGAATGAGATTTGAAGTGATTTGCTACTAAGCTAACATGGCTGCCGCTGCCTCCAAGCATTGCCACTTGCTTCTGTTTGTCTATTTATTTACTCTGAATTGTGATGAAGAGCTGCTACTTGGTTATGCAGTTTTTGGATGCTATTATTGATACCTCTGAGAACATAAGACTTACGGCTAGAAACATTCTCAAATTGGCAAAGCTGCCCGATATGAAGCTGGTCAACAAAGGTGTTGATGGTGTTCTAAAAAGTTTAGAGATGTATCCACAGGTTGGCATACTTACCTACAAAAACCAGTTAGCTTCTGATTCCATCGATCGATTCCCTTCATCTTATTTTGAATCTCATTTTCTTGCTGTCTCATTGTAGGACGAACCTGATATCTTGTCTACTCTGTTCCTTTTCGGACAAAATCATTCAAATTTCGTAGTCAATATAATCAAGAGATTTCGTGCAAAGGTAAGCAAAGCTAATTCTTCACTCTTCTCAGGACTTGTTAATTATAGGCGTACTAATAATCTCTTTGCTTACTCTTCCATGCTATTCAGTTGGAGACAGACTCCGGAAATAAAAGTGAATTCAACAGCCGACAGGTGTCTGCGTTTCTGATGTTCATAATCTCAGCTCCTCTCTCAAACAAACAAAGCATCACTTCCATACCGCCTTTGGCTTTTTCATATTCGCTTGCAATGCTGGGAAAATTCTCTTGTGGACTTCATGATATGATGGACCAGGATACTCTTTTGGGTTACTTGGCTCATTGCACTACTCTTTCTGCTGCATCGGGTACAGAATTCAATAAAGCAGATACGTTTTTAAATGCATATAGGCGCAGTACTGCATATCATAGCGGAAACCCTGTCCTACCACCAAGCAAAGATATACCTGCTGAGAGCATATCCATGGCTTCCAAAGAAGAATTGGATCCAGCACTGAAGCCTGTGAGCCATATACAGTTGAAAGTGAAGGCTGCCTGGTTATTATTACAATCAGCATTCTCTAAAGAAGCAATCCGAGCCTTAAGGTTTTACAGCTTGCAGTCCATCGGTTTCCAGCGTCTATGTTACTGTTTCATGTATATTCTAACTAACGTGTTTCTTGACTTCTTGTCCAGGGCTTGCAAACAGGAGTTATCAACTTTGACAGCCAACTCCTCAATCTCCAATGGCGCAATAAAATTTATGTGTCAGTACGTTCACCTAATCGAACTTCTCGCTCAGGTATGGCCTCATTTCGAAAACTCAAGACACACCAGTTCATGTAGATCTGTAGAACTGGAAATGCTGATGGAAGAGTTAGAGATAAAACTGATGGAGATAAGGTGTAGATTCACAGGCCTGTATACGGAAGTGTCACTAGTACTGGAGCTAGTCATTTTAAGTTGCATGTTAAGGCTATATAAATTTGAGATCTGCTGCGGACTTAGCTGCAAGAAGAAGCTATCTTCAACAGTATCTAAATTAGAGCTCCACCATGAACAACAATGTACCAAACCATCAGACTTTCTAACCGAAACTAAGAAGTCATTGCAAGAGATTGGGAGCTCTGCTGATAAAAGTTGCTCTAGACTACTTGATCTCATCAAGAAATTCAATTGCTTCTCCCCGGAACAGTTTACCCTCTCTGGTAATCTGCAGTGTGTCAGTGCAGAGCTCGAGGTTCCTGGTAATGGTCCTTACAATCCAGTTTCCTTTGTGGCTGGACTACCAGTGGCTATACCGTGCGAGATCAAGCTGCTCAATGTGCCAAGGGATGCCCGTTTGTGGCTGAGAATATCCAGAAGCGATGACACTTGCCAGTTTGTGTACTTGGACCCAAACCTTTACAATGGAGGCGAGACAGAGAAGAGGTTTATGTTTACTGCAGTAGCTTGCATGACCCCGAGAGCTGTTGTGTTCACACTGCAGGTCTCAATAGGCATAGAGTGTTTATTCGAAGATGTTTGTTGCAGAAAACATCGTTATGGTCCGAAGCATCCAGTGACTTATCTATGTAAGGAAAGAGAAGTTCACTTCTCCCTTGTTTCAAGAACAGAAGCTGTATTGTAATCTTCTCTATTTTTCAAAAAATGTTAACTTACACAAAACATACCAAACGAGAAATGCAATAATAATCCCGTGTTTAACATAAGTGAGCTCACCAGTAGTCATTGCAAGAACAAGTGCCGTTTGTAAAACAATGAAACCTATTATTATCTCTAACAACAATCTCTCTTCTTGTGATCTTCGATATCAACTTCATCGCTTCATGACAATCTCCGCATACTCTTAGATTCTTCACCACTCGAATCACTTCGCCATGACCCGTACTGATCAACCCCAACGCGACCGCAAGCTTCTCGCTGTGATACCCCAACACCGTCTCCTTTTCTTCTTCTTCAACGTCGAACATAACACATTCTGTCGTTGGCACAAAACCCATAAGCCTCATTTCATTACCCAAATCTTCTAGCTTCGCATATATCTTGTCGCTCAGAGGATGAGACTTATCATCAGCCAGAAACTCGTGCACCGTCCCTTCCAATTCGATCCAACTCCATCCAGGAAGCTTCTTCATACCTTTCTTGTTCATTTCCTCTCTCACTTCAGCCGCTTCGTCCCATCTGCCATTAACCGAGTATATGTTGGATAATTGAACGTAGTTTCCTGCATTCCACGGCTCAAGAGCGATGAGTTCTTTCAGAACACGTTCAGCTAACCGAGTTTCTTTGACCAGTCTGCATCCGGTTAGCAACGCTCCCCATATTATCGCGTTTGGCTTCATTGGCATATCGCAGATCAACCGGTAGGCTTCACTTAACTGTCCTGCTCTGCCCCAAAGATCAACCATGCAACCATAGTGCTCAACCGTGCGTTTCAACGAGTAAACAGAGCTTATGGAGTTGAAAAACCGAAGCCCGTCTTGGATTAGCCCTGCGTGAACACACCCACATAGCAATCCAAGGAATGTGTACCCATCAGGTGAGATACCTAGCTTCTCTGTTTGTCCGAAAACAGCAAAAGACAGCTTGACATGGCCGTTCTTGGCCAGACCAGTAATCGCAGTGTTCATGATGACTCTATCCTTCTCCTTCATCTCTTTAAACACTTGAAATCCCCTAGTCATATCCCCACATTTTGCATACATGTCGATCAACGCATTCCCCATAACAAGATTAGTCAAGAACTCATCCCTATCTATCAAACCACTTCCCCATTCGCCTAGATCAAGGGCTCCTAAGCTTGCACAAGAAGAAAGAAACCCGACAATCGAATACTGATCCGGTTTCAGATCTTCCCGCAGCATCTGGTGGAACAACTCTACACCTTCCTTCGGGAGGCTGTTCGACGCATACCCTTGTATCATAGTGCTCCAAGTAACTATATCTTTCTCAGCCATCGAGTCGAAAACAGAGCGAGCTTTCTCCATCTTCCCACCCTTCGCGTAGAGATTTACGAGCGTTGCATACACATATGAGTTCTTATGCATCTCAATCTCTTCAACTAGATTAGCAATCCACTCCGCGCTATCGAGATCGCCTACCTGAACACAAGCAGATAAAACCCGAACAACGGAGTAGCTATCCGGCCTCACACCACTCTCCACCATCTTGTTAAACAAACCAATCGCATCCCCATGCTTCCCTGAGGCAATACACCCACTAACAAAAGCCGTCCACGAAACAATCGTTCTCTCGGGCATTTCGTCGAACAACTTCCGTGCATCATCGACCCGCCCGAATCCAGAGTACAGAGAGAGCAGACTCGTCATAGCCCCGACGTCGCGATTAAACCCGCATTTCACAACAAGAGGATGGAGCTCAATCCCGAGGTTAAGATTCTGGGATCTAATGCACGCCTTGAGGACGAAAGGGAAAGTGAAACCGTAGAGAGAGAGGCCGTGTTCGCGGACGGAGAGGAAGAGGTCGAGCGTTTCGCGGAAGAGGTTGTCGTTGACGAAGCCGTTGATGAGAGTGTTATAGAGGAAGATGTTGGGGAACTGGGTGTGGGAGAAGAGGAGGAAGGAGTAGTGGTTTTCGCGGAAGAAGAGAGTTCGCTTGAGGAGGAGGTTAACGAGGTAAGTGTCATGGTGGTGATCGTGGTGGATGAGAGACGCGTGGATCTGTTTCAGGTGGTTGACGGTGGATGCGACGGAGATTAGGGTTTTGATTTGATGAAGTTTGGATGGTGATGAGACGGTGGCGATGCTCATGGCCGCTTTCAAACCCTTAATTTTTTGTTCTTGTCTCCCGCCAATTTATATCAGTCTTCAAACGGACAGTTTCTTCCGGAATTTTTTTTAACATTAATTAATAAAAATAATAATGGTTCCAACTATTTTCTAATTGTTTTGTATGTGCAACCCCATTAATTAATTGTATAATGAGAATATTTTTGATACTGAATTCTTATTTTATATTCCTCTTTTTTGTAATAGTTGGCATTTTATTATTGCACACATATAGATTAAGAAGTTTTTTAATTTCTTATATATTTTTTAAAAAATATCACTAATAGTTTATCTGACCACAATTCAACAAATGATAAAATAAACTACATAGTATAAAGAATTATATAACATAAAAATTAAATTAATTTTGCAGTAAAATTAAAAACATTATCTAATTTGGAAAAATGATTTTTTTGTAAAAGTTAGGTATTAAAAACAGATAGAGTAATACGCTACGAGAATTATTACAATAACTACAACCCATAAAACGAGAAAACTGCCAATAAAATTCCGAACTTTCAAATCAAAGCCAAAAAACCCTTCAACTTGTGTTTGAGCCAAAAAAAATTACCCCAATTTTAAATGTTGGCCATTTTAAATTTCATTTTTTGTTGACTGGACCATTTTAGAAACTTGAAAAGTCAACTATTAAACCGTAAAACTCTGTTAACTTGCTAAACGGCGTCATTTTAAATACCGCTTAAAAGATCTTTTTATACACAATTGCCATTATTCTCAGCCTCATTATCATTCTCATTAGTCTCACTATCATTTTCATTATCACCTTCTTCACTAACTTGATTTTGTTGTTCAATCATAGATTTCCTAACACTTTCCACTTAAGATCTCTCACTACGATGAACCCAAAGTAATCACATAGCCCTCATCCTTTGCATTATCAATGACTCTGGGTTTTGGAGATTGGAAGATTGAAAGATTAGAGAATTAGAAAATTTAGGTTCGCGAAAGAGAAGATGATCTAAATGCTTACAGATCTAAAACGACACTATTTCATTAATGTTTAATCAGTTTTTAAAACGACGTTGTTTAGTGAGTTAACAAATGTTTACGAGTTTAACAATTGACTTTCTAGGTTTTTAAAATGTCATAGTCAACAAAAAAAATAAAAGTTAAACTGACCAATATTTGAAAGTTGGAGTATTTTTTTGGTTTAAACATGAGTTCAAAGTTTTTATGGTTGTTTTCTCCTTAATATAATAAAACTTTGAAGGTCTAAGTAAAAATATTAACCGACTACAAACAAACATATGCCTAAGTAAAAATATTAACCGACTTCAAACAAACATAGGTCTGAAGAAAACGATTATGGTATTAAAATATGCAAAAGTAAGAAGGTATGATCCTCAGACGATGCGAAACATAGTCAGAGCAGTAATGTGTCGATATCATCGGCCGAGATGTGGAATTCAGCTACGCCTCCAACCGGAACCATAACTTCACAACCTTCTGGGGCAGACATAGGAGAATGGTTTTGAAGAAAAATAGAACCACCACTCGACACAATAATCCGACCGCCTGAAGGGAAACTGATAACCTGGGGATCTTCAATGAAGATAACATCACGAAGATCAGGATAAGGATCCCACGACCACATTGACAACCAATGAATGTTCAAATGAAATAAGCTTACTAACACTCGTTAATAGTATATAATAAGCTTACATGTTCTTCAAGATCAACTATAACAGCATAGGATCTATTAAACACAAAGGATTTGGTATTTTTGTGAATAATCTAAATTTTTGGGTTGAATAGAACAAATGAAAGTTCCAAAAAATCATATATTAGTTTTGTAATTGATTTTGAGTTTTGAATCAATTTTGCAGATAACCCTTGTTTTATATGTGCAATCCCATTAGTTATATGATCTTTCGTCCATATTTATTAATGAGAATATTTTTGATACTGAATTCTTATTTTATATCGCTCTTTTATAATAGTTGGCGGTTTATTATTGCACATATACAGATTAAGAAGTATTTTTAATTTCTTATATATTTTTGTAAAAAATATCACTAATAGTTTATCTAACCACAATCCAACAAATGATAAAATAAATTACATAGAATAAACAATTATATAACATAAAAAAATAAATTAATTTTACATTGAAACTTAAAAACATTATCTAATTTGGAACAATTAATTTTTTGTAAAAGTCAAGCATTAAAAACAGATGGAGTAATACACTATGAGAATTATTACAAAAATTTATATATGTGCTAGTTATTTACAAAAATTTTGTGAATTTAAATTAGTTATGACAAATATAAGGACCATATTATAAAATACAAATAGTTTTGAAGTTGAGTTTGAAGTTTTGCTTTTGGAGAAGAACACCTTTAAACTTCAAATATAGAGTTTTAGAAACTTCAAAATAGAGTTCCTTTTTGGAGATGCTCTTAGCCCTTGGTATATCCAAATGAACACACAATTATAATATATATTACTAAATGTAATCTAAAATAATTTAAATTAACTAAAATAAGATGCTAATAACTATTAAAATCTTAAGATATAAAATCAATCGAATGCAATGTCTAAAATAATCTAAATTGACTAAAACAGGATAATCATAACCATTCAAATCATTTATCATTATTTTTGTAATGTATAATCTGGTGTACATGTGACGTTTTAAAAATATGTGTACACTATGACGATTTTTACCGTGCAAATACTGCAATTTGCAAATGTATCCAACATATAAGGTGTACATGTGAATCCTTGCAAATAAATCTAAAATATTATATGGTGGTCATATATTATTTTACAAGTTAATTGATGTATATGTGAATAATTGCACATGTGGATAATAAAAAATTGGTGTACATGAAAAACAAAAATCCGTGTACATGGTATAATGTACACACCCAATGGCTTTTAAATTTACAGTTTCATCTTAAGATATAAAATCAATTGAATGCAGTGTCTAAAATAATCTAAATTGGCTAAAACAGGATAATCATAACCATTCAAATCATTTATCATTATTTGTGTAACGTATAATCCGGTGTACATGTGACGTTTTCAAAATATGTGTACACCATGAGAATTTTTACCGTGCAAATACTGCAATTTGCAAATGTATCCAACATATAAGGTGTACATTTGAATCCTTGCAAATAAATCTAAAAGATTATATGGTGGCCATGTATTATTTTACAAGTTAATTGATGTACATGTGAATAATTGTACACGTGGATAATAAAAAATTTGTGTACATTAAAAAAAAATTTGTGTACATGGTACAATGTACACACCCAATGGCTTTTAAATTTACAGTTTCATCTTTTTATGCATTTTGTATAAATTAAAGAATAGAAAACACGATCTTTGATGAACAAAATTATGTACACAACAATGATTGTACACATATAACAAATACAATGCAAGAAAAAAAAGTATCAACCCCTTTCATTCATGTAAACCACGCATCCCCGTCTTTACCTACAAAGATAATTTTTACAGTATGTACATGTGAATTATTGTTCAAATTGACTGGCATACTTGTGAATAGTTGTACATGTGGATAATGATATTTTGTCTACATAATGTCATGTACATGTTACTTAATACATATATCATTACAACAACATACACAAGAAATGATTCATACCTCATTAATATATCATAGATTTTAATTGGTATTTAGCATTTCATTATATATATATCTTGCATTTGTATGTTTATTTGCAAATAATAGAGGCTAAAGTGCAGATTTAGAATTTTGAGACCAAATCAAAATGGTTTATTTGTAAATTAAAAACATCAGGGGTAGAAACGAAATAAAACAAAACATCAAAGACCAATGTTGCAAAAGCAGAATATTCGCTGGTGTAGATTGCACAACTGAAAGTCTTGGGGAAAATTTGTGAAGAAACTTGAATATATAGGAAGTTTGAAACAAATTGGAGAACACACAAGAGTTTGAGGACCAAATGTGCAAATAGTCAAAAATTGACGATTGTTGCTCTTATCTAGCTTTCTCTACGAATTGCGACTGAAGCAACGACGATTCCGGCCCCGAGCATGACGACCACAACGAGAAGGAGACGACCTGACCTTGAGACGAATTGCGGCAACGCCTTGTCGGAATGGACCTCGCGGTTTGCATCAGCTTGATGTGGAGGATACGACAGACGAGACAGCTTTCGGAGTTTAGTTGTCATCAACATCCAATTTCTTCATCACAGTAGAAAATAAAATCAAATTTTTAATAATTTTTTTGTAGGAATTGATTTTACTTTATCGTGCACAGCTTAGATAAAGCAGAAGACACGAAACAAAATAAAAAAGGTTGACTGCTTTTGATGGTTTCCCGTGTCTCCTAATTTTTTGAATTGTAAAATAAAAAAAATACAGGATAACTAAACACTTTATTAGTTAGGACTAGTTGAGGGGAAGAAAGTAAATACTTAAGAAAACTACCTTGGTAACAACAACTGTCTTAATGTGTAATAAAAAGTCAAAAATAGTCTCCGTGTGTAAATCAGTCCCATTGACTTGTAGAAAATGTGGAATTGACCATAGACTTGTAAAAAATGCGGAATTGACTATTGACTTTTAGAAAATGCGGAATTGACCATTGACTTCCTTTTCATATTATATGGTAGGTATATTTACTCGTTTTAAGAAGATGCAAAAAGGGAGCAAAACTGAATGCATGAACGTTATTTAATGAAACACTTTTGAAAAGTCGATACTTTATATCTACCACCCTAAAAATATAGAACAAATTAATAATCAAAACAATGAATCGCCTCTCTTGCTTTTTGATTGTCATTGCATTGTGTGCTGAGTTGAGTAACGGAGCGTTGTTTCCGAAGGACTCTGTACATTTTAACAACTCTCTTCAACCAAACAACATTCTCAAGGTCCATTGTATCACGGACGAAGATGATCTAGGCGATCATTTGTTGAATCCTGGACAAACCTATGATTTCAGTTTTCATGAAAGTGTTTTCAGGACTGAAGTCAATTGTGGCTTATGGCAGGGACCTGGTTTCAAGTACTATGCATTGTTTAGGGCATATGATGGTGGTGTCATTCTCCATTTTGGTAAGAACAACTTTTGGGATGCAAGAGAAGATGGTATATATTTCACACATGATTCAACTCCTCCCACATTAAAGTACAGGTGGGCAGCCCATGTCCTCACACCAACTCATTAAAATTGGAAATAAATATATGTAATCCAACTAAATAAAGTGGACTTTCGATCTCCCTTTTCTTATACAAATTAATAAACATTTTTATAAATTTTAATAAGAAGAATTTAATATCCCTTATGTATTATTTTGAGAAACATTGTAGCAGTTATGTTACGTAGGTATGAGCACTTTATCCTAAACCCATACCTGAACTTGATATCAAAAACCCGAACCGAAATCCAAACCACAGTAGTAAAATTAAGTTAGGAGAGATTGGGTATCGGAATTTGAACGGGTATTATCCAAACCCGAATGAATATCCGAAGATAATCGTACTTATGTATAATTTAATTACTCTATATTCCTAGTTTACTTCTCTCTTTTTATTCAAAATATTTATATTGATGCTATACATAGCTCAAAATCATATAATATACATGTAATCGCTGACAAAATAATTTGATTCTCACTAAAATGCATGTAAAGACTAAGTATGATTAGTTGTAAGATGTAAGCAAGAATGAATGAAAAAGTTGTTTGTTAAAGAAATCTCTTTACCCAAATAAAAACAGAAGGAAAAAAAAAACATATCAAAAGAATGTGTGAGTTCACAATACTTCACAAGAGTTCAAGAAGCTCAAAACAAAGAGCAAAAGTTCGACATGGTATCAGAGCATACCTGTTCAGGCAAAATATAAGAAGAAGAAGTGAAGGAATAATAGAAGTGAAAAATGTCGATAAACCTACAATCATCTCAACTGGTTGCTGACAGAACTATGAGTTCTGGGCAGCTCGAATGCAAAACACCTTGAAGAACAGAGAACTGTGAGAAGTTGTAAAAGATGGAGTTCTAGATCCTCCATCAAAATCGACAGAGACACCAGGAGAAGACTATGCAAGGGGCGAGCTTAAAAGCACTCAAAGACAAAGATATATCAGCTCTACAAATTATTCAATATGCTCAGAAATGTTTCCTAGTCCCCAACATAGCCAAGAATATACTAAGCGTTTCTCAGATGTTTGAAAGCGACTATGGTGTTACCTTCAAGGACAAATCGAGAAGAAAGATAGCTGATATTGGAATGGTTAAGAAAAGCTTCTGTCTTCACTTGGAGATATGCAAGCGACCAATCACAACCACCACTGATCCAAAGGCAAGTGAGGAAGTATGTATCCAAGGAGCTGGTTATGTTGAAGTATCAAAACTGCAATCATGGAAGATTGAAGAAGCTGTCAATGGTGAGAGGCAGAGAAAAACAGATTCTAACAAAGACAAAACAGATATCAAGAAAATCAAAGAAGTGGTTCAAGGAACCAGAATGAAGAACTTGGTGATCAAAGAGGACACCAACCAAAGAAAAGAAAGTGTATTTGAGAAATAGAGAGAGCAAAGACTGATTAGCAAATCAGTTGATCAACACTCAAAAAAAAGAAAGATAAATAGTCACATGGAAAAGAAAACATGGACAAGGGCCAAAGCACAAAGGATTTAACTTTGGAAGTTTCAAGAAAGTGGACAAGTACAAGAGGAACTACCCATCAATGCATAAGATTCAACCACCAGGTGGGGAAGGAACAAGTGAGTTACGTGTGTGTGGCAAGTCAACCACCAATGAGAAAGAAGAGAACGTCACTGCGACGTCAACAAAGGTTCTTACATCAGAGGAAAAAGTTGCAGGAAGCCTTTTGATATCAATTCAAAGTTGGAGAAGAAACCAAACCTATATATGTGCTAGTTATTTACAAAAATTTTGTGAATTCAAATTAGTTATGACAAATGGGCTGTTCGGATGGATTTGGGTGTGTCCAGATGGACTTATTTTTTTTAGGCATTTTTGGCCGAAGCCCAAATAATACCATTTCCAAATAGGACCATAACCAAATAGGACCATGTCCAGTTGGACTGTCCATGAAGTCGAGTTGTCCACTTAATGTAAAAAATCTAATTTTCAATTTAAAAGATGTACAGATTCTAAATGTCATATATAACATCTTAAATTTACTTAAACTTCATGTTTTACAAAAGATACTTAGACTTAAAACTCCATGTTTTACAAAAGATACTTAAAGAAATTAAACTTAAACTTCATGTCTTACAAAAGCCAAAAGGTACTTAACAAAAAATACTTAAAGTCTTAAAATTAAACTCCATATCTTACAAAAGCCAAAAGATACTTAAAGTCTTAAACTTAAACTCCATGTCTTCACTTACTTCTCTTCTTTCTTCCACCTTCTTCTTCACCTTCCTTCTCTTCTTCTTCTTCTTCTTCTTCTTCTTCTTCTTCTTCTTCTTCTTCTTCTTCTTCTTCTTCTTCTTCTTCTTCTTCTTCTTCTTCTTCTTCTTCTTCTTCTTCTTCTTCTTCTTCTTCAGAATCACCTAACAAGTGAACAAGTCAATCCGCAAGTAAAAATGCAAGCAACAATCAAACAACAGCCAAGTAAAAGACATCTAGAGTCTTAAGCTGAATATCAAAAAGTATACAAGCTAAGTATAGAATCAGAAAACTTACTTGTCACTTCAAATCCACGCAGCCAATTTCTTCCACAAATAAGAGCGTGTACATTTGATGGAAGAAGTCGGCTCCTACACTTGCTAAGAACACGGCTTTCGGCACTGAATGGCGACTCAGAAGACACGGTTGTAATGGGAATTGAAAGAACATCACACGCCATGCGGGACAGCTCTTTAAACCGTGTTGCATTGTTTTTCCAATATCTCAAGACATCTAGAGTCTTAAAGGCAGCCATATCTAAAACCGGTTCAGCCAAGTACACATCTAAAGCTGATTTTCCTGTTCCCGCATTCTGAGAAAAGAATGCATAAAAGTCCTGCATTATGAACATAAAAACATTAAGAACACACCAACTCACCAAGTACAAAAACTCATATATTATAAAACTATCTTCTTACCCCATATCCAGCTGGTATACTGTTCACCAATGTGGCTTCTGAAGGGCTCGCAGTAGTGCTCTTAGGATCCTTCTTGTATACTCCATACAACTTTTTAATCTTCTTTCGGACATGATCTTGCTTGTTAATGGATCTAAGGTGACAATACTCCATGGCAGCAAACTTTAACCTTGGATCCAACACCGCAGCAATAGAAAGGATGTCACTGTATTCTTCCCAGTACTTGTCAAACTTCAGCTTCATTGTTTCCACCATTTGATAAATTGTCTCATCATCTGAAGTCTCATGCGTTCTCAGCCAACATTCTATTTTCCAGACTTGCATAAAATATAAGTTCGCAGTCGGATAAGATGAGCCAGATACCAGGTTTGTCATCTCAGCAAATGGAGCCAAAAACTTACAGATGAATGCTCCTCTAGACCACTCCAATTCTGATGGAAAGCACTTGTAACTCGGATCTACTTCAGAGAGATTACGCAATGATTCTCTCAGTGGAAGAGCTCTAGACAACATCTTAAAGGTTGAATTCCACCTCGTTGCCACATCCAAAACAAGACCAGCTTCTTTCTTGCTCCCAACAGTTTCAACACAGGTCTGAAACATTTGCTCTCTCGACTCTGAAGACTTTACAAACTTCACGCTTTCCCTGATTTTCTCTAAGGCATCACTAATCACCGCCAACCCATCTTGAACAATCAGGTTCAGAACGTGTGATGCGCATCTTACATGTAGAAACTCGCCATTACACACCAAAGCTCTGCAAAGTTGTGTCTTTAGAACCCCTTGCATATTGTCGTTTGAAGAAGCATTGTCGACAGTCACTGTAAACACTTTCTTCTCTAATCCCCATTCTTTCACTAACTCCATCACCTTCATAGCAATACTATAACCAGTATGAGGTGGGGGGAAAGCACAGAATGACAGTATCTTCGCCTTTAGCTTCCAATTATCACGTAATGAGCTGTCAGACATAAATACCCCTCCACAGTGATTGCCCTCCACAAATCAGTAGTAAAAGAGATCCTCCCAGGAAATTCACTCAAAACCTTCCTAAGACCAGCTTTCTCATTCTCATAAATTTTACGAACATCAGACACAACAGTGTTTCTACACCAAAACTCAATACTAGGATTTGCATACTCAAAAGCTTCTCTAATTCTTCTAAACTCAACAAATGAGTATGCAAGATCGTGCTCAACAATAGCACCAGCAATCATCTCACGGAAGACCATTATATCAAACTTCCTACTTCTAGGTGTGCTTCCAGGATTCTTTGAACAAACTCTACTATGACGCAGTAAAGTATTAGTCCCATTGCTTAGATCTATGAAATAGGAATACTCACAATGCTTGCAAATAACTTTAGTAGTCCCATCAGGCAATTTATCTCCTACAATTTCAAAATGCTTCCAACACTTTGAATGCCTCCGCTTGTTACGTCTCCGCCTTCCTCTATTCCTAGCCGCACTTGTAGAATCATCTTGTACAGAATCATAACCATCTTCATTCTGATCCATCATCTCATTGCCACTCAAATAGTCATCATCATCATCATCATATAGGTTCAAAGTTTCATCATCCATCTGAACAAAAGAGATTAAAGAAAACCATTAGAGACAAATGAGACAACACATTTATACAAACTCATGAGTAAACGTTCAATAGAGAAATCATGAGTAAACGTTGAATCTAGAATCGCAAACCCATCAAATCTAGAATCGCTCAAATAATCATCATCATTAAGGTTCAACGTATCACCATCCATCTGAACAAAAGAGATTAAAGACATTTACATAAACTATGGAGAGACGAGGTGGAGAGACACTGCTCGAGAGATGGAGAGACGAGGTGGAGAGACACTGCTCGAGAGATGGAGAGACGAGGTGGAGAGACACTGCTCGAGAGATGGAGAGACGAGGTGGAGAGACACTGCTCGAGAGATGGAGAGACGAGGTGGAGAGACACTGCTCGAGAGATGGAGAGACGAGGTGGAGAGACACTGCTCGAGAGATGGAGAGACGAGGTGGAGAGACACTGCTCGAGAGATGGAGAGACGAGGCGGAGAGGCAAGTCGAGACTCGAGAGACAGACGGAGACCAATTGTGAATTTGTGATTTCAGATTTTTTTCCCCAATACTCGTATGTGCAACCCCATTTATTGTATAATGAGAATATTTTTGATACTGAATTCTTATTTCATATTCCTATTTTTTGTAATAGTTGGCGTTTTATTATTGCACACATATAGATTAACAAGTTTTTTAATTTCTTATATATTTTTTAAGAAATATCACTAATAGTTTATCTGACCACAATTCAACAAATGATAAAATAAACTACATAGTATAAAGAATTATATAACATAAAAATTAAATTAATTTTGCAGTAAAAATTAAAAACATTATCTAATTTGGAAAAACGATTTTTTTGTAAAAGTCAGGTATTAAAAACAGATAGAGTAATACGCTACGAGAATTATTACAATAACTACAACCCATAAAACGAGAAAACTGCCAATAAAATCCCGAACTTTCAAATCAAAGCCAAAAAAACCCTTCAACTTGTGTTTGAGCCAAAAAAATACCCCAATTTTAAATGTTGGCCATTTTTAATTTTATTTTTTGTTGACTTGACCATTTTAGAAACTTGAAAAGTCAACTATTAAACCGTAAACGTCTGTTAACTTGCTAAACGACATCATTTTAAATACTACTTAAAAAATCTTTTTCGACACAACTACCATTATTCTCAGCCTCATTATCATTTTCATTAGTCTCACTATCATTTTCATTATCACCTTCTTCACCGACTTGATTTTGTTGTTCAATCATAGATTTCCTAACACTTTCCACTTAAGATCTCTCACTACGATGAACCCAAAGTACATCCTTTGCATTATCAATGGCTCTTGGTTTTGGAGATTGGAAGATTGAAAGATTAGAGAATTAGAAAATTTAGGTTCGCGAAAGAGAAGATGATTTAAATGCTTACAGATCTAAAACGACACTATTTCATTAATGTTTAATCAGTTTTTAAAACGACGTTGTTTAGTGAGTTAACAAATGTTTACGGGTTTAACAATTGACTTTCTAGGTTTTTAAAATGTCATAGTCAACAAAAAAAATAAAAGTTAAAATGACCAATATTTAAAAGTTGGAATATTTTTTTGGTTCAAACATGAGTTCAAAGTTTTTATGGTTGTTTTCTCCTTAATATAATAAAACTTTGAAGGTCTAAGTAAAAATACTAACCGACTTCAAACAAACATATGCCTAAGTAAAAATATTAACCGACTTTAAGCAAACATAGGTGTGAAGAAAACGATTATGGTATTAAAATATGCAAAAGTAAGAAGGTATGATCCTCAGAGGATGTGAAACATAGTCAGAGCAGTAATGTGTCGATATCATCGGCCGAGATGTGGAATTCAGCTACGCCTCCAACCGGAACCATAACTTCACAACCTTCTGGGGCAGACATAGGAGAATGGTTTTGAAGAAAAATAGAACCACCACTCGACACAATAATCCGACCGCCTGAAGAGAAATTGGTAACCTGGGGATCTTCAATGAAGATAAGATCACGAAGATCAGGATAAGGATCCCACGACCACATTGACAACCAATGAATGTTCAAATGAAATAAGCTTACTAATACTCGTTAATAGTATATAATAAGCTTACATGTTCTTCAAGATCAACTATAACAGCAGAGGATCTATTAAACACAAAGGATTTTGTATTTTTGTGAATAATCCAAATTTTTGGGTTGGATAGGACAAATGAAAGTTCCAAAAAATCATATATTAGTTTTGTAATTGATTTTGAGTTTTGAATCAATTTTGCAGATAGCCCTTGTTTTATATGTGCAATCCCATTAGTTATATGATCTTTCGTCCATATTTATTAATGAGAATATTTTTGATACTGAATTTTTATTTTATATCCCTCTTTTTTAATAGTTGGCGGTTTATTATTGCACATATATAGATTAAGAAGTATTTTTAATTTCTTATATATTTTTGTAAAAAATATCACTAATAGTTTATCTAACCACAATCCAACAAATGATAAAATAAATTACATAGAATAAACAATTATATAACATAAAAAAATAAATTAATTTTACATTGAAACTTAAAAACATTATCTAATTTGGAACAATTAATTTTTTGTAAAAGTCAAGCATTAAAAACAGATGGAGTAATACACTACGAGAATTATTACAATAACTACAACCCATAAAACCAATAATTTTATATTTGTCTTATAAAGATACAAATAATTTAATTTGATGAATCGTTTTATAAAAAGTTACTTTATTTCAACAATGTTGAAAATCTCTATATTTAATATATTAACGAACCATTAACCAAATCAGTAATATCAACATTATTTTCATAACTAATGAAAATGTTATATAACTTCATAAACAAGAAAAGGTAAACTTTTAATATGCAACTAGATTTTGATCCGCACACCCGTGTAGATATTTGTTTTAACTTTTAAAAACATAAAAATTGTTGTATTAGTGGTGGATTATTATTTATATTGAAAGTTGTCTTGTTTCTTATTATATACTATTTTATCATTATTGATTGTTGTTTTGTACTTAATTTATTTTTAGCACATAAAAAATTATTAGTAATTTAATAAATAATTAATTATTTAAAGTTTTATTTATTTTTATGTCAGTTTTATATTATTCATGTACATTAATATTTACAGTTTCAAAATAGTAATTATATATAATATAAATGGAGTACTTATATTTGGACAGGGAAATTGATATGTTTTAATATTTATGAAATGTTAAAAATAATTTTACACTTATTTCATATCATATTATTTGTATTAATTTATATATGTATAATTAATTACAGGTAAATTTAATTAATTTTTTACTTTAAAACCATTTTGTTAAGATATATGGTCATTTGAAAAAAATCATTGATGCTAACAATATATAAAATTATTTGATTGTATATTTTTAAAGAAAATTACTAAAAGGATAATATACTTTTTTTATATTGTTATATCTATGTTTCCAAACAATTCATAAATATACTGCTATTATTGTTTCCAAACAGTTCTTAAACGCAGATGTTAACATATTCAGTTATACGCAAAAATATATGCTCGTGTAAAAAAAGATCAATTACAAAAATCGAAAGAAAATTTCCATTCATCTAATTTTGCAGATACCTTCTAAAATAAGCTAGTATTTAACCTAAATTCGTAGACCTAACTCAAAGTCAAGACAAAAGAGGAGAAAGCAAAAGACAGTGATTTAATGGGAACCTGCTTCTCTTCATCATCATCATCAACGTCACGCACAAGGATGGTAGATTATTACTACGACCAGGATGAATTATACGATTACAACAGAGTTTTCCCACCCTGCGACGTAAACTATGTCAAAAATCTGCATCTCCAAGAAGCTCTGGTTTCTTCTTTGGTCACTTCGATGGAGGAGGAGATTAACCATCATCCCCAACCCCAAAGGCATGTTACCTTGCGTATCAAGCACGAGGAAGAAGAACCGGAGATAAAAGCAGGGAACGAACCCGTAGAACCATCTAGCATGTTATGTATGATATGTATGGACGAGAAGTCTCCTTCCGACATGTTCCGAGGTAACTGCACTCACTCCTATTGCACCGAGTGCACGGTCCGTTACGTAGAGACCAAGATAGGAGAAAACGTAGCTGGAATCAAGTGTCCTGACGTGGATTGCCCTCACCTGATAGAGCCAAACACATGTCGAGATCTGATTCCAAGGAATTTGATGGAGAGATGGGACAAAGCTTTGTGCGAGTCGTTGTTCATGTCGTCGGGGAAAGTCTACTGTCCGTTCGAAAGCTGCTCGGCGATGCTGGTGGTGGAGGGTGGTGATGATAAAGTGACGATGACGGAGTGTCCGTCTTGTCACAGACTGTTTTGCGCTCAGTGTAAAGTGACATGGCACGAAAGGATTGGGTGCAAGGAGTTTCAGAGAGTTGGTAAGACTAAGAAGAAGTGTCGCGTAATTTTGAATGGAAAATTAAACATAGCCAAACGGAAAGAAAAGAAGAAGAATGTTGATAAATTGTTGATTCAGTTGGCTAAGAAGAAGCAGTGGAGGAGGTGTCCTAGTTGCAACTTCTACGTTGAGAAACTCGTTGGTTGTATGCATATAAGTTGCAGGTCAGTCACCTTCATCGCCATCAAATCATTATATTATGCATGTTTTTAATTTGTTTATTATTTTGCTCATTGGATTATTTTTGTAGGTGTGGTTTTGAGTTTTGCTATGGTTGTGGATCAAAGTGGGGTTATCGTCACTCCTGCCTAAGTACTCGGCAGTACTCCATGCGTAGCTTCTTCAATTCGTTTCTAGCAAATTCACGATCATTTGAATATTTTTATTGATTATTAATGCATATTTCCAAATTCCAACTGATATTCAAGTGTAACCTAAACAAAACAGCGCACAACTTTTCAGTATACTACTATCCTTTGAAATAAATATCACGAAAATGCAAACTTGTTTTCACCATTACTTTAACCATTTTTTTACACATGAAACCAATAATGAAAAATAAAAGAAAATCACACAAGGAAACATAATTATAAAGAACAGCAAAGCAGAGAAACTATTTACAGACACAATTTATGTGCATTGCATAGTAACTTATTTAGTGAAGCCTCCTCCTTCATTAGCTGTTAACTTGCGATCTTCTTTCTAACACTTCCACGGAGGCTTAACGAATAAATATAAACCACACCCACTTTACCCCAACACGGCCTAGACTTGTTTTTTTTTGCTTATGTTTTAATCACAAGAGAAACGTTTTTTTTCACTTATGGTGTGTGCGACTCATCGTGCTTGCGAGTTGTCGTGGGTGTATACGGAGACGAGCGAGTCCACAGTTCCAGCTGCAAGAAGAACCTGGTAGGGATGAAAAGCGAGGCAACTCACTGAACCAATCTTCTGACCCATGAAGGAAGGGTAGTAGAGGATTCTTCCTAGTTGTTCTCCTTCAAGGCTAAACACTTTAATTAGCTGTTTTGCAGATCCGCTCGCGATTATTGGAGCGTGTCTGTGAACAGCTAAGGCTGTGAGTGAACCCCTGTGAGCATCAATCGTCAGGTATGTGTCCCTTGATGTTCTAAGGTCAAGGAACTGTATGTCACCAGCCTGTGATGCACTCACCACCTGGGAAAAAAAGAGGAATAGACATTGGCCTCGGGAAAGCGACAAAGAATTGAAAAACACCTGACAGTTCAAACCTTTGAGAGATCAAGTCCAGGCTGAAAACTGAGTCCAACCACTCTTTCAACTTTCTGATGAGGCCGTGTCGCAAGGACAAGCCTTCAATATGAAAGAAAATGATATTAGGTGATGTATCCAAACAAAGTTTGGTGTTCTCATTTTCGTTATAATTGGAGTTCTCTTGTGTGAATTTGTAAATGAACAAAGTAACTTACGGTTCAGGCGACCGAACATCATAGAGTCTCAAAGATCCATCAGCGAAACCAGCAACAAGTTGACTCCCGTGCACTTGAGAAGCCGACTACAAATCACGACATTCTAAAGCGTTTAATCGATCATATAAATCCCGATATTCTAGCGTGGTTTTTATGTTATAAAGAAGAAGGCTATTCATGTCGACTTACAAGTGCTGTAACTCCGCATTCTGACTCAGAGGGAATAGATCTGATAAGTTGTTCTTTCTCAAGGTCCCAAAGTGAGACTGTTGACACCTCCCCAGAAGCATACTGTTAAATACCATTAATCCATAAATAACAATAAAAAGGCTAAGGTAACTTGGAAAACAAAAAGAATAAGCAATCACACACCAGACAGCCAGACTGTTGTTGCCAGTCCACAACAGCGTTCAAGTCACGTGCACCGGGCTTGTGACCCTGGATTGAAGAAAACCCCGTTACAAGCTTCTGTTTACCCTTTGTTGCATAGTTTTTCCATATCCGGACAGACCCATCACCTAAAGATAATTCCAAAAGCTAGTGTAAGACATAACTGCCATTTCTCAGCAGCTATAATCAATCAATTTGCAAACAGTGGGAAAGAGTTGTGAATATTACATGACGCAACAAGGAGCAGAGAGTCGTCAAGTTCATTGACGAGGCAGAGCTTTGAAATTCCTTTGTCAGGAAAATCATGATTGTCAAAGCCATTGAGAAGAGTTCCTTCCTCATAATTCCAGACTCTGAGAGGATAATACAGTAAAGTACTTAGTGCAGTAGAGGCATCTCGATTTAAAAAAATGTCAAAAAGAGAGACAATCAAATTTTAAGAACAGTTTCAACTAATGATATATCTAGCTTCGAAAGGGAACACCTTTTGTTTTGAGGGAACTAGACTGCAATTTTCCTACCATAAGGTTAACCTTAACGCAAGAAGTTGATCGAAGATCCAAATTTTAAATCTGCTCTGAAGAAACTTGCATACCTGATCCGTTCATTCTCGTCTGCAGCAACTACAATAGGAGAGAAAGGGTGAAGAAGAGCGGTCTTTGTTCCCGTTTCAAACCTTGTATCCCAGTTGGCAATAGGATTATTGTTGAGCTTGCTAATAGCTGGTCAAGTTAAAATGTTATAAGTCAGTTCAAGTGACTAGCATAGGCACAGAAAAAATTTCAGAGATAAAAGAGAAAAAGTACTTACAAGAGTGCTGGCATTTTGCAATATGCTCAAGTGCGAATTTTTCTTTCTCTTCTCTTTTGGTATCTATCTCTTGACTATCATCAGCTTCAGAAAGAAGCGGTTTAGAAAAGTGGCCACAGCTCCAGTTGTAGATAGTTGATAGTGGGAGCAAACTCCGTTCAGATCCACTGGCGCCTAAAAATGAATCAGCCAACCCCGAGTCTGGTGAACCCGTCAGGTGGGGCCTGAACTCTAACGAACAAACTCTCCTCAGTCCAGGTAGATAGTTTGTTCTAGGAGGGCTGACCGGAGGAGTCCTAAAACTTAAGGGCATATTACCTGTTGTCAACAACAGTGGAAGATCAAAACTCACAAACGGACAGCCTTCTGAATTAAGCAAAACTTCTAAAATTTTATGATCAAAAACAGCTACCTGCATGCATATCAAACCATGAGGATGAACGAGATAAGCCAGCAAGAGGAGTGTTAGATGTTGTTGCAGCTTCCCCTAATCGGCCAGTGGTCTTCGAGGGCTTCGCAACAACTTGTTCGATTCCAATGATAGAAAGCACACGCCGCCCGAGACTTGCAATTCGTGGAGATGGGTCTTTAGCTAATGCAAACATAGATCGAACGCACTGCGAATAAACAGCGTTATCAAACAGTCTTTGCTGATGGACAGCTCCATTGCTGACACTGTCATGCATGATACCATCATCAGATAATGGAGATCCATGCATTAGCCCAGACGAGCTGAGAGGGCTGCTTGAGATCCTCGCCTCACGAGCAACTGGTTGGCTTTCAGTGCTAGCTCTAGTCAGAGGACTCATGTGTAAAGAAACAATCGTTGCATTCCCAGCTTCATGGAGTTTAGCGATTGAAGGGAGAGAAGTAAGCAAAGAGCTTGACTGAGGCTTCCAATATGAAGCTGCGGCTAACTTTAGGTGCTTTTTGTGGCCAAAGGCAAAACGTGCAAGAGCTGTAGAGACATTAACAACAGGGGCTTCGGGATCAAATAGGAAAAATTTAAAATAAGCAAGCATAAGGTTCAGATGTATATGCAGACTGAACAAAGACAGATATTTGACAATGCACAAAACTATATATGAACTCTCTAAACGAGGGACAATATGATTATATGGTTGTATCGACTAATAAACTATCAGTAGCTCCAACTAAAGGCAACAGATAAACTTGGCTGTCTATGTGAATGGTAATTATTAAATTCAGCAAATAAAAATCAATATGGTTTTCCATTAGGTTAGATTTTTTTTTGTTTGAAGTTAAATGACTCAAACGCTAATTAGGAACCCACAAACACACGATCATGAATGTTCAAGAGTTGCATGCTGTGCGTACCTACAGCAACCTCTGACCGGACAAGTGGACTCCCATCTGAAACTACATCTAAGAGATTTTTAATGATAGCTTCTTCTGCTCTAATCTTTTCATCATCATCAAATTCATTTTCCAAAGAACTTTTACTTGAACCAAACCCAATATCAAGTAAGGTACCCAGGGCAAAAACAGCAGCAGCCCTTACCTGTAAGAGAAAGTGGTCAGAAATTACAATGCTAAAAGAAGGATAATATACAGAAATTTGAGCTTCACCTCAGGTTGGGGCTCGGAAAGAAGAGGTGCCAACTTTTTAAACGCATTTGCCTCCCTACCCATTATTTGGGCCTCCGTAAAATCTTCCCACAACTTTCCAAGACAAAGACAAAGCCATTGTAGAAACTTTTCTTGCTGAGAATCACTTGGTCTGGATAGTTTAAGGTGCCCCAGACAAACACCAATTAAATTAGCTTCAAGACATGCTTCCTGGCCTCGTCGGTGTCCGTCCACAATGACAGATAGAACAAAAGCAGCCATAGCTCGTTGGTCTGGAATTGCATCCAAGCTATCCAGAAATCTTATGAAGTATGTATGCCCCCCATCCTTCACAAGATCAATTTGACATGACTGTAAACAAACAGAGACAAGTCAATGTTGGAATAATCCAAAGACGTAGAAAAAGCTTAAGCAACACGAAAGTGTGATGGTCAGAGATAAACAACTTAATCTGATGTCATTCAGCATTCATCTCTGAATAACTAGATGAAAAACATAATGTCTTTTCCATTAGTCACTCTCGATAAACAGCAGATACACAGTAAGAACTAAGAAGATAGCCATAATAGGAACTAGCATTAATTTGTAAAACAAAACGCAGATGCATGACAAGCTACAATCATCTTCCGATTAAACGCAAAAGACTTTACCTTATCAAGTGCAAGAATTTTTGTCCATATGAAAACAAGGATCTGTCTTAGCTCATTTGTTGTTGTTTGCAGAAGCTTCAGCACATATGGGAATATTCCAACAGACAAAGCCTAGAGGAATTTTCACTTCACGTGTAAGGACAACCAGAAAATATTCTTTGTACGCCACAGGGAAAGAGAGTTCAAATGTAGAAGTATACCTGATCCACGGCCCATGAACCCATATCAAGAAATCTTCCAAGAAGTACAAGAGCACGATACCGATGGCATTGGCTAAGTAACACCTGAAGCAAATCAGAGTCTATAAATACGCTATGATCGTAATCTACAAAATAATGATGGAAGGTCCAGAGGGAAGCCAGGTAATGTCCCTTGACACAAATCTACTCAAAACTGTGCGAAAAATGAGGATTCAATATGTCTGTCTGTCTGTCTCTCTCTCTCTCTATCACACACACACAACAAAAATGGAAAAAAATACAGAGATTTAGGTTGCACCTGAAGAACAATAGGCAACTGTTCTGGTGGCTTCTTAAGCTCAGATCCATGATCAAGCCACACCTCAAAAGCTGTCAGTTGATCAGTAAAAAAAGGACTTGGCTAGAAAAAGAAAGAAGAAAGTATTATCATAACAGGCTCCGTCTTATACAATTAAAAGGAAACTACATGAGGCAAAACAAACCTCGAACTCTGTGTTTGGGTCCCGAACAAGTTGGGGAAGGCGAGAAAGGCAGATTTCAGCAGCCATGTCCCATGCATCCCTGAAAAGTAACAACTAGCTGAGGAAAAATCTAGACGCGTAACACTTTATCTAACGAAGGAATATGGTTCTTCGAGGATACCACATATGATGTTGATGCGTAGGAGGCAGCATTGGGTGAGATATTGGATTACAATTTGCGGACCGCATTATTCTCTCAGCAAGTAAGAAATTTCGGAAAAGGCTAGCGACCAACAAATCCTGTCTGAATAATCTCTGGAAAAGTTCTGCAGGGTAAAACTAACACTCATGAGGGACACTGAAAAACAAACAAATCAAGTTAAAGAGGATTGGCCTTAATACATCATGCAGAAATTTTGGAGAAATACCATGAGGAAGCACATTCCATGCAATTGTATCCGTCACTGCTGTGAAAATCCAGTTCAACTCTCCTAACAATGTCTTACGGTCATTTTGGCGGCCCGGAATCATGTCAATAAGTGATTCATCAATGATTTCTTTCAAGAGAGAACGCCTGCAAAACCTGCAATCGAAAGCTTTTATGAAAGCTGCAAGCTAAACTGAACGGCATAGTCCCACATGGACATAAATCAAACACGTTCCATATAAAGTAGTTAATAGTACAGCAGTCTAGAACTGAAACTGCACAACCTCCGTAGCTGATGTTTTGATGTTACCTCATGATGAAGCAAGAATATGCTAACTAAGACTCTATAAAGTAGATTGATGAAAAACGTTTTGTAGGAAGAAAACAGACATCTGAGTACGCAAAAAAAAGTGAGAGATGAATAGAGGATTTACCATTTCAAAGCCATTTTAATGGGTGTGGTGAGGCAAGCAGTAAAAACATCAGCTGGAAATTCAACGCTCTGAGGAAGTGTCTCATGTACATCACAAGCAGCAAGTAGAATGCAGTCCCTTGAGGATCCAGAGGAACCAGAAGAACCCCAATCATGAAGCTGCCATAAAGAATAGATGAATTTTCATCAATTTATGGAGCGGCAATTGCAGAACCAAGTCTTAAACTCGACAGGAGGATGTGTAACATGAGTAAAGTGGTTGCTTCCTTTACCTCAGCGAAGGCATTAAGAATCATCCTAGCAGCAGAGCAGTCAAAAACATAGATGGACGGTGTCTTCAACCAGGAATCAAGCTCACTGATTGGCAATGGAATGTACTGCGTATAATGCTACTCAAACACGAGTTCAATCAGTACGTGGTAGCAAACGAAAAGGAAGAAGAGCATGGTAGACAAAAAAAAAAAGCTAGCAAAAAACATACCTTGTTGAATACCCAGATTTCACCATTAGCAGTAGGCTTTGGCACACCATGCCCATTATAATGGAATAGAACTCTCTCGGTCTTTGCATATTTCCGACAAGTCAAGCACAGCTTCCTAACTTCATCGAGCGTCGGATCTAACTGAACCTTATATCGAGCCTGGGAGAGATAATACCACAAAAATGAAAAACGTAACATGACAAAACAATAACAAATAAGGTTGCAGGGAAATAAATAATCACCCTTGGTTGCCATCGCTCATACTGAGTGCTCAGATTTTTTCCAATAGCCTCGAGAGCTTTTGGCGGGGCCATCGAAAATGGGTCTGCCATCAAATAAAAGAGAAAGAAAAAGTGTAAACACACAAAAGAAATTATGTAATATAGGGTTAAGTTGGCAGAAGGTTGAACCTATCCAAGCCTCGATTCTAGCACACGGAGATATCTTAATAACATCGGGCGGATCAACAGTAATGTTCAAACACAGTACTAGAGCTACACATCCTGTTTTCATCTGCAAAGACGAAGAATTAAAAGTCAGCAAATAACATGAGATTTGCAAACGGATTCAATAAATGCCTCGTTTGCTGTGACATTTATCACCCAACCTAGTGTACACTAGCAGATAATGTAGTTTTTCTATGATCCTCTTTCATCCTCAACACCACTAAACAGAGAGAACAAATCCACAAGCTATACTCTAGATCAGTTAACTTACTCGCTCTTTAAGCCGCCATTTGGGAGCCAATGCAATGCCGTCGGAAGTCCCCAAGGGAGCAGAAGCCTCGGATGCGTTGTGTCTAACCTCTCGAAGCACGATAGTCTGAGGCAGGTAAGCCATACTGGTGGCTGTGGCGGTGGCGTCTCTCTCCTCCGTGCCATTTCCGTAGATACTGCTCGTGGTGGCCTCGGAATCTTTCCTCCGCGAAGGGACTGACGAATCACCGTGAGCGGTGGAGGAGACACAGTCGTCGTCTTCTTCGTCGTAGCGGTGATTGGAGGCCAAAGAAACGGAAGATTGCGAGAACCGAGATACCATCAAGTCTCCTAATGCCATCCAAATCGGAGACCACGCCGGAATAAACCAAAATCAAATCCTCTGCCCTAGATTATTCGTTCGGATTGGGGAAAGCTAGATCAATCAATCAATCAATAAAGCCACTGCACCAGCGGCTTAAGAGAAGATAATCCAGCTCGAATAAAAAAAACCTCAGGTGGACAGAGAAGCGGTGGCGGAAACCCTAGGAATCGAGATGGCGGCGATTGGGAGGGGATACGGAGGCGCGTTAAGCAAGTGGTGGCGGCAGTGGATGCGAAAACTGGGATTTAGTTTTTTTTTTGAGAGACAAAGGGGAAAAGTCTTCAAAAATGAATTTGCGTTCTCTTTCCACTTCTCTCTCTCTCTCTCTCTCTCTCTCTCTCTCTCTCTCTCTCTCTCCTTTCCGTTTTAAAATTTACTTTTAACCCTCTTGATGATGCAGAACTAAACCGAGCATAACCAGCTGGTGGGTGGTATTATTCATGTCCTTGGCCTTTGCTCCTTTGTTGTTCAAATCAAATTTGGGAGTATTTGTGGTTTTGTGTTTATTGATTACCTTGGTTGTATTGTATGGCTGTTATGTTGATTAACCATCTCTTTTATAGTGTTTTTAGTAGTTTTATATATAGTAAGTTTTCTTCAACGGTTTTATTTCCCGCGGATTTTGTGAGTTAAGTTTCCGTTATATCCGGTTTTCCTTTTTTACTTTATTTGAATTAGTTTCTTGAGTTAGTGAAACTTTAGATGAAAAATAATTACAAAATAATTTTATTATCATTTAATTTTCATGATATAATAAAGATATTTATATATGTGAAAACTTAAAATTTAATTTTTTTTCAAATTTTTATAAAGAACCTTAACACCTTCAATGAATATTTTATTAATTACTAATAATAAATTCTAAATATCTACACTATTTATTGACACTAATTATAACTAATATTGGTTGAAACTTATAGTGAATTAGTGAAATGTTGATAAAAAAATCACAACATTTAATTTTATGATATATTAAATATATTTAGATATATGTGTGTGTGTGTGTGAAAACTTAAAATTTAAATAGAATTTTTTTTAAAAATCTCTTCAATGCATATTTTATTAATTAATAGTAACAATTTCTAAATATTTAAACTTTTTGTTGACAATATATTGGTTGAAATCTATAAGAAATTGTTTATTTTATCCTTAAAATTATGATTATATATTTAATTATATTAATATGTGTGATTTTCTTTTAAAAAATATCTTTGTAAAATTAAGTGAATAATTACTTATCCCAAAATATCATGAAGTAGTCTTATTATGGTCACAAATTTTGTTAACCCATTATGGGAAGTTGGGCTAGGCCTATATCCTCTTCAATTTCCTAAAGTCCAAAACCTTTAAGCAAAGTTTATGAAACTAATAATAATTGTTAGTTCCGCAATCCACATCAGTTATTTCTCATTTCTACGTGTCAAAATATAATTGGCTGTTATAGTGATGTAAAAGAAAACGAATCGGTGATAGAGAAAAAGCTTCACTTCCTCCGATCTCGGCGAGAGAGAGAGAGAGAGAGAGAGAGAATGGATCAGATCTTGAACAAAGTCGGATCGTACTGGCTAGGGAAGAAGGCTAACAAGCAGCTCGATTCCGTCGGCGACGATATCAACGTACCTCTCTTTTCTCTCTCAATGTCTCTAATTCACTCACTACTACTTCCTTTTATCCGATGCTCTTGATTTCATCTTTTGTTTGATGGATCTACGGTTATGTAGATCCCTCCTCAACTTTTATCTGTGTCGCTTTAAGCTGGGTGTAGCTCGCTGATTCTTCACTTAGAACCACAATTGTATACAAAATTTCTACAATTCTCCAATTTTGAGGGCCGTTTATGATATTATTAGGTGAATTGATGTGTAGAGGGAGGAAGATCTTAAGAGTAGATAAACTATTACTAGAGATTTTTCAATTTTTATATTTGATAATCCTCTTTCTTTGACTGTGTCATGTTAATGATTAAACCTTACCTGTTAACTCATTAATAACATCTTTTTTCTTCCAGTCTCTGTCCACGAGCATCGAAGGAGGAACAAAATGGCTGGTGAACAAAATCAAAGGTCAGTTCTTTTTTTGTGTATGCCTACTCATTCTTGCTGTTTCCGTTTGACTTAAAGGAGTTTGATTTGCCTGTGGTTATCAGGGAAGATGCAGAAGCCATTACCCGAGTTACTAAAGGAGTTTGGTTTGCCTGTTGGGATCTTTCCACGCGACGCAACCAACTACGAGTTCAATGAACAGACCAGGAAACTCACCGTCTTTATCCCAACGATCTGCGAAGTCGGATACAAAGACTCATCTGTCTTGAGGTTCACCACGACGGTTACAGGGTTTCTCGAGAAAGGAAAGCTAGCTGATGTTGAAGGGATGAAAACGAAAGTAATGATTTGGGTCAAAGTCACGAGTATCTCTGCTGACTCTTCAAAGGTGCATTTCACCGCAGGGATGAAGAAAAGCAGAAGCCGTGATGCTTATGAGGTTTTGAGAGATGGCGTTGAGATTGATAAGTTCTAAGCTCTGATTTGCCGTTATCTCCTATCTTCTTATGTTTCCATCTTTATGTCTTTTCTAAATCTGTCTTTGTATATGCAATTGACGTTGGTGTTCATGAATCTCATGAATTGAATTGGTATCAATATTCAAAGTTACATAGAGCATACAATAGCAACTGCAGGAATCAGTAAGAGAAACAGAGGAGTCTACACATGTGACTCACAAGCTTTATTCAGTGACCCTTGGTGCATTGGTCTCAGTTCCTTTTGGAGCGTTAAGCTCCTCCCAAGCTTCGATCCAAGTGACCATTCCATCTGCAAGCTTGATGAAGTAAGGATCCACCTTCCCAAGCTTCTCGTTCACGAGCTTAGCTAGCTCAATGTAGCATTGCTGCACTGAATCACATTCTTTAGGAAGAGTCACTGATTGAAAGAAAGGTATGGCCTCTTCTTGCCAGAAGATCCCATTGTATTCCTTTCTTAGGTTCACGAATGGGTTGCTGGCTTTGCTGTGCCATATGTAAGGCAAACCAGTCTTCACTCCCCATCCCATGTGGTCACATATCACCTACATTTGTGGTTTTAACCATTGAACAAAAAGCAATGAATAAGAGTTGCATTTGACCAGCGTAGCTAGTGGTTTATACCATTTACCTTGACACACCAACCAGCCCACATGTCATCGTAGCGTCCTATTGGCTGCCCATCACCCATGAGTCTAAAATACATAGCTGGACCAATCAGCTCTCGATCATAAGCAAGGTTCATGCCGCACATAGGGAAGAGAGTTCCTTTAGGTATGGTCATGACCGCATCAACATACCTGCATATAGCAAAAGAAGCATTGCTTCATCATTAGAGCTTTCAAAAAAAGATAGGCATAACAAAATTGGTAGCTGAATTGAAAGATAAACTTTCCTGGAGTTTCTTTCAAGAGGTTTCACAAGCTGTGTGGGAGCGTCATAGTCAGGGACGTTGAGCCAGAGGCCATGAGAGACCGCGGTTATGGCTCCTTCACGCATGCTAAAAGGGTATCCACGAACAAAGTCTGCTCCATCACTGTATGGATCATAGAGTGTGTTAAAGAAATGTGGAGTTGATGGAGATAAGAGGTTCTTGATATGCTGCTCAAGTGCATTGATCTCTTTTCCTGATGGATCCTTTGCAACCTACATTGCACAGTTGTTGTCATCTTTGAGATCATAGTAATATATACACACACATATGTATAGAGAGAGAGAGAGGAGGGGCATTTACAAAGCAATCATCATCAATGGTGTAGATGTACTTCTTCTTGGAGACCATGTAACCAAAGCAACGACAAGCAGAGTCTTTAAAGGAAATGCAAGAAGACTTGGGACCCAAGATTCTGTTAATGTCGTTCCTGTTATAGAGCTCGTAGTCAAACCCTGTAGGGATGTTGATGGTTCTTGAAGGATCACCATCTTTAACTATGATCAGATTGGTATTGTTCAAAGAAGGGTCGCCACATCTCGAGGAAATCTAGGTTTCGAATCGTTGGTATCACGATGTCTAGCTCATCTTTCAGCACTGGGGTAGGTTTCATTGAAGAATACAGCTGCGACATTACAAATGAATAGGGAGAGAAAGAGTATGCTTAAGCACAAAGAAGCAAAGACAAGAAAGAGGAGAGCTGTACGGTAATGTGGATGAGTTCTTTGGTACTTATTTAGAGACGTCACGTTTAAAGTAACGAAGTGTAAACTGTAAAGTTATAAGTCTCGTGTTCTTATGCCAAAACATGCTTCCATGTTTCTTATTTTGCAGGAACATGTTTTATATCACATACAAATTCACGACTCTCACCCACTCTAACTCTCTAAACCCTAATCACGTGATAATCAAGTTACATAGAGAAACATGGGGAACATTGTTAGAACAAACCAATGTTCTAAAGATTTGGTCTAGGGGTGTCCGGCTAAGTGGCAAATCGACCCTAGGAAAAACAATATTCAATTCAAATGATGTAAACCATTTTAAATTAGTTTAAATCAGCGCAAACTGATTTAAATTTGTTTATATTTGTAAAGTTAAGTAATAATATTAGTACAAAACCACATTTTTTTGTGTGTGTATGTAATTTGAATAATTTATCAAAATAATTTTATAATTTTAATAAAGATAAATATCTAATATAAATATAAAATATATAAAATAAATCAATAATTTATTAACACCTATTCACCAAGTTAGCAATTTCTTAAGCATTGGAACAAACACAAAAGGTTGTATTGAAATGTTTTTATCAGAATAATGTTAGGAATTTTTTTGTTGAGCTTTGTATAGAGAAGAACACGAGTTTATAAAAGCTCTGATCAAATTATAAAAAAGTAAATAATCTTTTTTGAGTTATATTTTAGAGAAATTTTCTAAGATAACAATTTTTAAGTTTTTGTCACAAAAATATTCCTCAAATAAGAAAATGATCAAAATAAATTTTATTAAAGAATAAAAATGTACTAGGGTTTTAAATTTAAAAAATAAATAAATAAATATTAAAAAATTTAAAATAAAAAGAATTAGTCATTTTTTTAAGGCTATTTTTGTGACAAAAATTAAAAAAAATACTGTCGAGAGAATTGTCCAAACATTTTATTTAATTTAATAACTTGTAAGCAAAGAACAAAAAAAGCTGGGAAGAACGTTGAGAAATCGAAATGAGAAGTAAGAACTACATTGTTAATATCTTACAATCTCTCAAACAAAACACTCCCACGGCCACACACCTACACATATCACAATGACCGCCCAAAGATCCAACCAAAATAACTGAAACAAACGTAGAAGAAAGACACGGAACGTTTTTAAACTAAATTATCTAAGAAGACGAAAACATTCGTTTGATTCCAGTTTTCTGCTCTGTTGTCAGCCTAGAAGGGAACTTAATGTTGAATTTGATTCTCAAGTTCCCTTTCCTTGATGGATCTTTAGGAATCGGCATGCCTTCGCCTTTCACAACCTCTTCATAGGAAGGGCTGATCACGTTGTTGACCGGAACCGTTAGCGTTCTCCCATCCAAAGTAGTGACCTGAGCAGTGTAGCCTATGAGTGCTTCCACGAGAGGGATCTTTTGCGTGATCACAAGGTCGTTCCCGTCTCTCTTGAACACAGCGTGTGGCTTCTCATCAACTATGAATACAAGATCTGACGGTATGATTCCTCGCTGCTCGTTTCCTTTCTCAGGGAAGGTTATCTTTGTTCCTTTCTTCCATCCAGGCTTGATTTCTATAGTCAAGATCTCTTCGACCGTTGAGGGTCTCCTGCATTGGAACATAATTCACATTACTTAATGTTCATGAGTCATGAGTCCAACAGAATCTATACAGTGGCTAAGGACTAGTTTCTAGCATACTGAAACAACACAACTCAAAGATGAACACCAGGTCTAGGATTTTGAACCAAACCGAAATTTCGGTTAGAAGTTTGGTTCGATTCGGTTCGGTTTTTGGTTCGGCAATTGGTTACTTTAGTTTTCTTATTTAATAAAAAGAAAATTATACCCAAACCATACCAAACACTGAACCAAACTAACCAAATTTCCAACTGAACTAGCCGAATTTAACCGAACTTATCCCAAACTTTAACAAAATTAAACCAAAATCTAACAGAAATAAAAAACTTTGGTAGGTTTTCCAAAACTAAACTATCCGGAACCAAATTTATTCTGGGTTAATTCGGTAAGATTTATGTTGAGCCAAAGAACTACCCGAACCGAATAACCCGAACTAACCAAACCCACATGCCTAATGAACACAACCAGTCTCGACCTCTAAGTAAAACTTTATCAGAAAATCAATGTTTTGGAACTTAAATCTACAAGGAGGTAGTTTCTTAAACATTAATGCAAATGCATAGCAATGTATGTGAAAATTAGAGGCCTAGCTAAAAAGTTGAAGGAAGTACCCGAAGGAATCAATAACGTCCCGAGAGATTTTCATCTTCTTAGTGGTTCCTTTATACAAATCCTCCAAACTACAAGGTAGTTGTCTCTCTATAGGAGCAGCTTTCCTCGGTGGAGCAGCGTTAGAGGCTTCTCCTTTAGCTGACCTATAAGAAGAGAAAACTTCCCCAGGGAACGGGAACGGGAACGGTGAGTCACCAAAGGATCTTGAGCTTCCAAAGAACTCCGAGAAGATGTCGTCAGCGCTTCTACCGTTGAACCGGAACGAAGCTCCTCCGTTTGGACCACCCGGAAAGCCGCCGGAACCGGGAGGCGGAGCCTGGCTGTTTAGACCTTCTTCTCCGTATTGATCGTAGATGGCTCGCTTCTGAGGGTCGCTCAGAATCTTCGGTCAATGCAACCATAAGAACAGATCATCAACAGTTTTGTACACCAAAAAGTTTTGAAATTTGGTAAATTTATCAGCTTTACTGAGTCAGAGAAGTGAATTGAGGAACTAACGAAACTGCTCAAATTCAAATTCCCGGAAAAATTGGAACTTTGCTTGCATATGTAATAAAAATTCGAGTTGTGTAAGAGAATATTTACATCGTAAGCTTCGGAGATCTGCTTGAATTTGGCTTCGGCTTCTTTTTTGCTGTTAGGGTTCTTGTCGGGATGCCATTTCATGGCGAGTTTGCGATAAGCTTTCTTCAAATCTTCATCTTTCGCGTTCCGATCAACTTGAAGAACCTTGTAATAATCGACACCCATTGCTTGCTCTTCCTTCGTTCTCAAACTCGATCTTCTTCAATTAAAACTTAGCTCGATCATGTTTAGAAGACACATGACAATTTATCTCCAAGCGGTTCTGTTATTTGTTATTTGTTCTTTGCCGCCGGTTATTCTGGTTCGGTTTGACTTATACATACTTTACACCAAGCTCAACCGAACACACTTAATTGGGCTTTGTATTTTAGAAGACATATGTATGCTAATCATTATTATTTGGCCCATATATATGATTGCTTGGCCCATATTTATTATTATCTATTACTGTTATTCGTATGACATATGGCAAACAGCGATTGGCTATAGAAGCACTCTGTATGACAAATGGCGCAAAACGATTGGCAAAATATCATAAATGTAAATCTTCCTCAGCAAGAAAAATATCCAAAAACATAAAAGTTAGTTAAATTTCCTTTAGAAAAAAAAGTTAAGAGATGACGACACTTCTTCTTCCTCAACCAAACCGTATTTTCAAGCCACCACTAGTAGTACCAAACCAACGCCTCGGAAAACCGTACAGATTACCAGTGATCTCCGCCGTATCCGGTCAGCAGCTAGTAGCTTCCGGAGAGGTCCGGGCGGTGGAGCCGAGAGAAGCGAAAACGTTGGTATCGTCGGAGGGATACGTGCTGTTAGACGTGAGACCGTCGTGGGAAAGAGAAAAGGCACATGTGAAAGGATCCTTACACGTGCCACTGTTCGTGGAGGATCCAGACAATGGGCCGATCACGCTGCTTAAGAAATGGATCCATTTGGGATACATTGGGCTTTGGACGGGCCAGAGATTCACCATGTTTAATGACGAGTTTACCCTCCAAGTTGTAGAGGCTTTCCCGGACAAGAAGAGTAAAGTGCTTGTCGCGTGCGGTGAAGGACTCCGGTATAGATTTGACATAAACTGACCAAACTTAAACTAGTTCGATTTCGGTTCGGCTTTGTTTGGTTAATGTATATGGTTTTCTCACAACCTCAGGTCGTTGATGGCAATATCAAAGCTGCACAGAGAAGGTTACAAAAGCTTAGGATGGTTAACCGGAGGGTTTAACCGAGCAACCGAAGGAGATTTTCCGGAGATTGAAGGTCCGGAAGAGCTTCGTTTTGCAACTATAGGTGGCGCATCATACTATTTCCTCAAACTACTTGTATTGTTGCCGAATTTTGGCAAAGAAAGCCGTTGAATTTCACTAAATAAGAATGAAATATTGTTATTTTCTCGTAAAAAATGTGCCCGGTTTTACACAATTGAACCGGTTTTATTGTTTTATTACATGAATCATTTTGCTTCGGACAGATTGTCTTCAGACAAAATAGGCAATTACGTTTACACCCGAAAACCATCTGGCACTATTGTCTTATTCCGACGTAATTAATTCAACCAAAGCGAGGGCAATTATGTATTTTAATAATAATGTTTCATCACCTTCCTCTTCCTCCGTCAGATCTGCGAAAATCCCCAAATTCAATTTTCAAAATTCGAACACCGAGAAAACCCTAGCTTTCCCAATTGGGTTCCTGCGTCTTCAAAATCGCTCTTTGAATCGGAATCTCTCGAATTGGTGACCTCGTACATTGCACACGATGGGCGATTTCAACCTCGCTCTCGTGATTGTCGCGATCGTCGTCTGCGTCATCGTCTTCATCTCCAGCATCTACCTCCTCGTCAATTACCAGCATCCAGACGACGCGAACCAGGCCTACTTCCCCAAATTCGTCGTCGTCTTCGGCCTCTCCATCGCCATGATCTCGATTCTCATGTTGCCGGCGGACGTGGCGAATCGGCACGCTTGCCGGCACGCTATCTACAACGGTGCTTGTAATCTCACTTTGCCCATGAAGGAGCTATGGCTTGCCGTTTACATCGTGGACGCTATCCTCGTCTTCTTTGTCATCCCCTTCGCAATGTTTTTCTATGAAGGCGACCAGGACAAGTTCGTGTCTTTATGAAATTAATAACCTTTTTGTGTTTTGTTGATTGAGTATTGTTGACAGTTTTGTGGGCTTGCTTTGTTTCTCTTCAGGAGTTTGGGAAAGAGGATAAAAAGTTCCTTGCTTTGGGTCGTAAGCACGGCTGTTGTTTGTGCTCTGGTGCTTGGAATCTTATACGGTTAGCTTCTCTTCTGTTATCAAGAGTCTTCAAGTCATAACTTAAACCATTAGTGAGCATGTATTATGGACGTTCATCTGTTTTTGATCTTATTTTCACTGTGAATTAACGTCTTTAGACTGCATTTCTTTGAAGTTTGAGCTGATAAATTACCTAATTAGGCCTCAGGTCGAGATATTTTGTTATATTTGTGCTAGGAATAGCTTAGGATTGTTGATAACATCTTTATCTTACCTGCAGAAGTTATAAATCTATCTTCATAGTTATTGAATTTTATATGGGCAGTTCGTGATTGTGTTTAATTTATGTTGGATTCACTCTTTGTATGCTCTTTTACGTCAATGTTAGGTGTTATTGGAAAGGTGGACTTCACTGTCAGGCACTTGGCTTCTGGGACGACCTCTTTCCCTACTTCATGGCAATTTTCAAATAATCAACCATGTATTGGTAACACCGCTCGCCAGGTAAAATATTTGCGTTATCATGATTCATTTATGCCATAGAGAGTTTCAGCTTGTAACATTGTTTCTTCTGTCTCTGGTTAATCGATGCAGTGCTCAGCATTTACAGCTAGCGTCGCGTCTGAGAAAACGTGGACCATGCGTACTACTTTTCCAGAATACGTTGTCGCTCTTGCGACAATTGTTGGGTCAGTTCTTTTCACGGTAAGAGCATTGTTCTATCATGTTGAGTAGTGTCTTGTATGACTTGTCTTACAATATGAATTCGTCATTGACTAACACAAGCTCTCAACACATGATATGCATCTAGTTCTGTATTCTTTGTGGTGCACGGTGTTTGATTTTGAGTCTCCCACAAAATATATGATAACTGATTTGTTTTCAATTATGTTTCTAGATATTCGGTGGCGTTGGTATTGCCTCCCTACCATTAGGACTTATCACTGCTTTCATCCGGCGACCAAAGGCTGTTATTACTCGATCACAATATATAAAGGTTTGGTTATTGTTCTTCTCAGGAAGCATGTCATCTAGATCTTGAGCCATTTCCACTCTCATTTTCTAACTAAACTCCGTAATGTTTTACAGGAAGCAACTGAACTAGGGAAAAAGGCTAGAGAACTAAAGAAAGCAGCTGATGGACTTCGCCAGGAAGAAAAAGATGGTGCTAAAGGCAGGAAGTGGAGGAAGAATGTGAAAGCAGTTGAAAAGGTACATAATTGATCTCAAGGTTGCTGCTTAATTGGTTATGATATAGAGTCTCTAAGATTTGTAGGCGGCTTTACTGTGTTTGATATTGGATTTTAATTTCTTAATGTCCCCTGATTCCTGTAATTGAATGTGGTTAACCTCCAGGAGTTGCTCCAATTGGAAGAAGATGTGAACCTCTTAGAAGAAGCGTATCCTCAAGGAGAGAAGGTAAGACGTTTGTATCTTAGAACTTCATCTATAATATTTTAGTTATCCAATTTTTATGTTGCCTTGTTCTTTTCAGGCAGAAACTGCATGGGCTTTTACTGTACTTGGATACTTGGCCAAGTTTATTCTTGGAATCATAGGGTTAGTATTTATTAAAAAATAATCTTATTTACAGTTGTGCTATGGCCTTAGTTTATTGGCTAAATGTTATATAATCATTCATAGAGGTCTGAAGATCCTTAGCTAAGCTTCTTTAATGGTTTTTTTGTTTGTTTATGTCTTTGTAGATTGATCGTTTCCATTGCTTGGGTTGCACACATCATCATATATCTACTTGTGGACCCTCCTCTCTCCCCTTTTCTTAACGAGGTTTTCATTAAGCTTGATGACGTTTGGGGTAAGTTAATACTTCTGTTCTTGTTATGTTAAATCTATACAAGGTTTCATTATGTGTCAGTCTGACTCTATGCTGTTTGTATGTAATTCTCTAGGTCTTCTAGGCACTGCCGCCTTTGCTTTCTTCTGTTTCTACCTTCTACTTGCTGTCATCGCTGGGGCAATGATGCTGGGTTTGAAGCTCGTCTTCATTACCATTCATCCAATGAAGTAACCCACCTAATAGTTTTAACGGTCTTTGATCATTCTCCAAGGTCGTTTCCTTTTCTTTAACTTCTAATCAACGTGTTTGCAGATGGGGAGCTACTCTAATGAACTCTTTCCTCTTCAATGTTGGCCTCATTCTTCTTTGCTCCATCAGGTTGGTTCATCTGGTCTCTTCTTTATCTTCTCCCAGCTAGGATCATGCCATCACTATCTGAACTGTGGTTCTTTTAATATTGCAGTGTGATTCAATTCTGCGCCACTGCCTTTGGATATTACGCACAAGCCACTGCTGCACAAGAGATCTTCGGTCACACGTTGCAGTCTCTTAGAGGAATTAAGTACCTCTACAAGTAAGTAATAGTGGTTAAACATATAACAGTCTTATGTTATAGCGCCATCTCATGTCTCATTGAGCGATCGATCTGGTGTAATCTCAGGTACAACGTGTTTCAAATCGGGTTTGTTATCCTGGCTGGACTGACCTTTCTATATTACATTACCTTCGTAAGTCATGTTTCATCTTCATCTTACTCCCCCAGTTCTGTCTTTTTGTATTAAGTGTTTGGAGTATCATTTATATGCTCTTTTGGGGTATTGATAGGGATGGAGAAGAAAAAAGCCAAGCGCCCGTTTCCAGCTCTCTTCTTAATGTAAAAACCATTTGCACTGTTTCGGTTCTTCGACGTTGCACTCACCAGGGATCTTGATTGAGTGTTGCTGACGAGGTGTTCACTTGTTTTCGGATCATCGATTCTGGAAGTACTTGGAGACGGCTTGTGAGTCTGAGGTTCTTTACTTGAAATGTATTATTTTTTCTTTCTTGTGTATTCACTGTTTGGTTGTTGCTATCTTTCCTGTCTTGGTCTATTGTACTGTTTCCGATGCTAGATTATGACATTATGTAATCGTTTTTTAATGAGAAGTTTACTTGAATTTCACAAGCTGCTCTGCCAAAGACTTCGTTGTGGTTGGATAGGATTGGTTCAGTTGACATTTGGGAACCATTGTTCTTGATATCTCAATGGTGTTTCTGGTTCAGCTGATGCGTCCATGTGTATCTCAGCAACTCGATTCACAGCCAAAGAACATAATACCTATCTTTTTCAGTCTTCTCCGTCAGTGATATAAACACTTGTCCGATTTTTGTAATGAATTTAAATAACCGGATTATCTCAGCTCAAGGATTGTCATCAGATCATCATGCTCTCGTTGTTGTTTAACGTCATCAGATCATCAATCTTCATGTTGATCAACTGTGTTAACCACATTCTACATTTGTATTAATGTATACTAAACTCAACCATGAGCATTGTTCAATAATTTTTATAAGTTAATTTAGTAAAATTTCATATACTACTTAAATTAGTGGACTAACTATTATAAAATCGTTATTTTCTAAAGAAATGGAGACAACAAAGGTTCCAAACTTCTTTGACCAACATCATATATTAGTGCATGAGGCAATTATGTATTAAAGCAATATTGTTATATATTTTTATTTTTTCTCAAAATCTATGTGCTACGAAAATATTGAGTTTTACGTTAAACGCTCTATATACTGAAGCCTAAAATTTTTAGTGTTGTTTTAAAATTTCTAACCACATTCTATATTTGTATTAATGTATGTTAAACTCTCTTTCATAGTATCTGAGAATCGTTTTAATTTTTTATTAATTAATTAGTAAAACTTCATAATACTATCTTAATCACTGGAATAATCATTACAAAATCGTTATTTTTTTGAAAAACTGACACAACAAAGGCTCTAAACCTCTTTCAACATCATCATATTTTAGTGTAGAATGCAACTATGCATTAAAACAATATTTTCATATTTTTTGAAATTTTCTCAAAATCTATGTGTTAACCTCTACAAAAATATTAAATTTTGGTAAATTCTTTATATATTGAACCCTATAATCTTAAGTGTTGTTTTAAAATTTATAACCACATTATAAATTTGTATTAATGTATGTTAAACTCTCTTTCATAGTATCTGAGAATCGTTTTAATTTTTTATTAATTAATTAGTAAAACTTCATAATACTATCTTAATCACTGGAATAATCATTACAAAATCGTTATTTTTTTGAAAAACTGACACAACAAAGGCTCTAAACCTCTTTCAACATCATCATATTTTAGTGTAGAATGCAACTATGCATTAAAACAATATTTTCATATTTTTTGAAATTTTCTCAAAATCTATGTGTTAACCTCTACAAAAATATTAAATTTTGGTAAATTCTTTATATATTGAACCCTATAATCTTAAGTGTTGTTTTAAAATTTATAACCACATTATAAATTTGTATTAATGTATGTTAAACTCTCTTTCATGATACATGAGCATCGTTCCATTTTTTATAAATTAATTTAGTAAAATTTCATATACTCCCTAAATTAGTGGACTAACCATTATAAAATCACTATTCTCTAGAGAAATGAAGACAACAAAGGTTACAAACCTCTTTGACCATCACCATATATTAGTACACGAGGCAACTATACATTAAAACAATATTATCATATTTTTGAAATTTTCTCAAAATCTATGTGTTAACCTCTACAAAAATATTAAATTTTGGTAAATTCTTTATATATTGAACCCTATAATCTTAAGTGTTGTTTTAAAATTTATAACCACATTATAAATTTGTATTAATGTATGTTAAACTCTCTTTCATGATACATGAGCATCGTTCCAATAAATTAATTTAGTAAAATTTCATATACTCTCTAAATTACTGAACTAACTATTATAAAATCACTATTCTCTAGAGAAATGAAGACAACAAAGGTTACAAACCTCTTTGACCATCACCATATATTAGTACACGAGGCAACTATACATTAAAACAATATTATCATATTTTTGAAATTTTCTCAAAATCTATGTGTTAACCCTACAAAAATAAAAAATTTTGATACATGCTTTATATACTGAACTCTATAATCTTTAGTGTTGTTTTAAAATTTCTAACCATATTCTATATTTGTATTAATGTATGTTAAACTCTCTTTCATGGTACATGAACATCATTCAATTTTTTAATAAATTAATTTAGTAAAATTTCATATACTCTCTAAATTACTGAACTAACTATTATAAAATCACTATTCTCTAGAGAAATAAAGACAACAAAAGTTTCAAATCTTTTTGACCATCACCATATATTAGTACACGAGGCAACTATACATTAAAACAATATTTTTATATTTTTGAATTTTTCTCAAAATCTATGTGTTAACATCCCTACGAAGATATTGAGTTTTACGTTAAACGCTCTATATACTGAAGCCTAAATTTTTTTAGTGTTGTCTTAAAATTTATAACCATATTCTACATTTGTATTAATGTATTTTAAACTATCTTTCATGGTATATGAGAATTGTTATAATTTTTTATTAATTAACTTAATAAAACTTCATAATACTCCCAGAATTGGTGGAATAACCACTATAAAATGGCTATTTTCTTAAAAAACCGAGACAACAAAGGCTAAAAACCTCTTTCAACATCATCATATGCTAGTGCAGGATGCAACTATGCATTAAAACAATATTGTCATATTTTTTGAAATTTTCTCAAAACCTATGAGTTAACCTCTACAAAATATTGAATTTTGGTAAATGCCTTATATATTGAAGCATATAATCTTTAGTGTTGTTTTAAAATTTCTAACCACATTCTACATTTGTATAAATGTATGATAAACTCTCTTTCATGGTACATGAGCATCGTTAAATATTTTTTATAAGTTAATTTAATAAAACTTTATATACTCCTTAAATTAGTGGAATAACCATTATAAAATCGCTATTCTCTAGAGAAATGGAGACAACTTAGGTTTCAAACCTCTTTGACCATCATCATATATTAGTACATGAGGTAACTATGCATTAAAGCAATATTGTTATATTTTTTGAGTTTTTCTCAAAATCTATGTGTTAACCCATACTAAATTTTGAGTTTTACGTTAAATGCTCTATATACTGAAGCCTAAACTTTTTAGTGTAGTTTTAAATTTCTAACCACATTCTACATTTGTATTAATGTATGTTTAACTCTCTTTTATGCTATATGGGAATTGTTCTAATTTTTTATCAATTAATTAGTAAAATTTCATAATACTATCTTAATCAGTGGAATAATCACTACAAAACTGATATTTTTTCTTGAAAAACAGACACAACAAAGGCTCTAAACCCCTTTCAACATCATCATATATTAGTGTAGAATGCAACTATGCATTAAAACAAGATTTTCATATTTTTTGAAATTTTCTCAAAATCTATGTGTCTCTACAAAAATATTAAATTTTGGTAAATGTTTTATATACTGAACCCTATAATCTTAAGTGTTGTTTTAAAATTTATAACCACATTCTAAATTTGTATTAACGTATGCTAAACTCTCTTTCATGGTACATGAGCATCGTTCAATTTTTTTATAAATTAATTTAGTAAAATTTCATATACTCCCTAAATCAGTGAATTTACCATTATAAAATCACTATTCTCTAGAGAAATGAAGACAACTAAGGTTCCAAACCTCTTTTACTATCACCATATATTAGTACATGAAGAAACTATGCACTAAAACAATATTGTTATATTTTTTGAACTTTTCTCAAAATCTATGTGTTAACTCCCTACGAAAATATTGAGTTTTACGTTAAACGCTCTATATACTGAAGCCTAAACTTTTTAGTGTTTTTTTAAATTTCTAAACCTATTCTACATTAGTATTAATGTATTTTAAACTCTCTTTCATGGTATATGAGAATCGTTATAATTTTTTATTAATTTACTTAGTAAAACTTCATAATACTCCCAAAATTGCTGGAATAACCACTATAAAATGACTATTTTCTTGAAAAATGGTTATTTTCTTGAAATACGGAGACAACAAAAGCTTCAGACCTCTTTCAACATCATCATATGTTAGTGCATGATGCAACTATTCATTAAAACAATATTGTCATATTTTTGAAATTTTCTCAAAATCTATGTGTAACCCTTACGAAAATATTGAGTTTTACGTTAAACGTTCTATATACTAAAGCCTAACCCTTTTAGTATTGTTTTAAAATTTCTAACCACATTCTACATTTGTATTAATGTATGTTAAACTCTCTTTCATTGTATATGGGAATCATTATAATTTTTATTAATTAATTAAGTAAAACTTCATAGTACTCCCTAAATCGGTGAAATAACCACTACAAAATCTCTATTTTCTTGAAAAACGGTGACAATAAGTGCTCTAAACCTCTTTCAACATCATCAAATATTAGTGTAGGATGCAACTATACATTAAATCAATATTGTCATATTTTTTGAAACTTTCTCAAAATCTAACCTCTACAAGTATATTGAATTTTTGTAAATGCTTTATATACTGAAGCCTTTAATCTTTAGTGTTATTTTAAAATTTCTAACCACATTCTACATTTGTATTAATATATGATAAACTATCTTTCATGGTGCATGAGCATCGTTCAGTATTTTTTATAAGTTAATTTAGAAAAACTTCATATACTCCATAAATTAGTGGACTACCCATTATAAAATCGTAATTCTCTAGAGAAATGAAGACAACAAAGGTTTCAAAACTCTTTGACCATCACCATATATTAGTACAGGAGGCAACTATGCATTAAAGCAATATTGTTATATTTTGAATTTTTCTCAAATCTATGTGTAACCCCTACAAAAATATTGAGTTTTACATTAAACGCTCTATATATTGAAGCCTTAACATTTTAGTGTTGTTTTAAATTTCTAACCACATTCTATATTTGTATTAATGTATGTTAAACTCTCTTTTATGGTATATGAGAATTGTTATAATTTTTTTATCAATTAATTAGTTGAATATCACTACAAAATCGCAATTTTTTAAAAAATGAACACAACAAAGGCTTTAAACCTCTTTCAACATCATCATATATTAGTGTAGAATGCAACTATGCATTAAAACAATATTGTCATATTTTTGAAATTTTCTCAAAATCTATGTTTTAACACCTCTACAAAAATATTGAATTTTGGTAAATGCTTTATATACTGAACCCTATAATCTTTAGAGTTGTTTTAAAATTTATAACCACATTCTACATTTGTATTAATGTATGCTAAACTCTATTTCATGGTGAATGATCATCGTTCAATATTTTTTATAAGTTAATCTGGTAAAACTTCATAAAATCGCTATTAATGTATGTTAAACTCTATTTTATGGTATTTGAGAATCGTTCTAATTTTTTTTATCAATTAACTAGTGGAATATCACTACAAAATCGTTATTTTCTCAAAAAACAGACAAAACAAAGGTTCTAAACCTCTTTCAACATAGAATGACTATTTTCTTGAAAACAGAGACAACAAAGACTTCAAACCTCTTTCAACATTATCATATGTTAGTGCAAGATGCAACTATTCATTAAAAAAATATTGTCATATTTTTTGAAATTTTCTCAAAATTTATGTGTTAGCCCCTACAAAAATATTGAATTTTGGTAAACGTTTTATATACTGAACCCTATAATCTTTAGTTTTGTTTTAAAATTTCCAACCACATTCTATATTTGTATTAATGTATGTTAAACTATCTTTCATGGTATATGAGAATAGTTATAACTTTTTATCAATTAATTTAGTAAAACTTCGTAATACTCCCCAAATTGGTGGAATAACCACTACTAACTTGCTATTTTCTTGAAAAACGGTGGCAACAACGGCTCTAAAACTCTTTCAACATCATCTTATATTAGTGTAGGATGCAAATATGTATTAAAACAATATTGTCATATTTTTTGAAATTTTCTCAAAATTTATATGTTAACCTCTACATAAATATTGAATTTTGGTAAATTATTAAAATACTGAAACCTATAATCTTTAGTGTTGTTTTAAAATTTCTAACCACATTCTACATTTGTATTAATGTATGCTAAACTCTCTTTCATGATGCATGAGCATCGTTCAATATTTTTTATAAATTAATTTAGAAAAACTTCATATACTCCCTAAATTAGTGGACTAACCATTATATAATCGCTATTCTCTAGAGAAATGGAGACAACAAAGGTTCCAAACCTCTTTGACCATCACCATATATTATTACAAGAGACAACTATGCATTAAAGCAATATTGTTATATTTTTGAATTTTTCTCAAAATCTATGTGTTAACAACCCCTACGAAAATATTAAGTTTTACGTTAAATGCTCTATATACTGAAGCCTAAACTTTTTAGTGTTGTTTTAAATTTCTAACCACATTCTATATTTGTATTAATGTATGTTAAACTATCTTTCATGGTATATGAGAATAGTTATAACTTTTTATCAATTAATTTAGTAAAACTTCGTAATACTCCCCAAATTGGTGGAATAACCACTACTAACTTGCTATTTTCTTGAAAAACGGTGGCAACAACGGCTCTAAAACTCTTTCAACATCATCTTATATTAGTGTAGGATGCAAATATGTATTAAAACAATATTGTCATATTTTTTGAAATTTTCTCAAAATTTATATGTTAACCTCTACATAAATATTGAATTTTGGTAAATTATTAAAATACTGAAACCTATAATCTTTAGTGTTGTTTTAAAATTTCTAACCACATTCTACATTTGTATTAATGTATGCTAAACTCTATTTCATGGTGAATGATCATCGTTCAATATTTTTTATAAGTTAATCTGGTAAAACTTCATAAAATCGCTATTAATGTATGTTAAACTCTATTTTATGGTATTTGAGAATCGTTCTAATTTTTTTTATCAATTAACTAGTGGAATATCACTACAAAATCGCTATTTTCTCGAAAAACAGACAAAACAAAGGTTCTAGACCTCTTTCAACATAATCATATATTAGTATAGAATCACTATTTTCTTGAAAACAGAGATAACAAAGACTCCAAACCTCTTTCAATATTATCATATGTTAGTGCAGGATGCAACTATGCATTAAAAAAATATTGTCATATTTTTTGAAGTTTTCTCAAAATCTATGTGTTAACCCCTACAAAATCTATGTGTTAACCACATGAGGCAACTATGCATTAAAGAAATATTGTTATATTTTCAAAATTTTCTCAAAATCTATTTGTTAACCCCTACGAAAATATTGAAATTTACGTTAACCGCTCTATATACTGAAGCCTAAACTTTTTAGTGTTGTTTTAAATTTCTAACCACATTCTATATTTGTATTAATGTATGTTAAACTCTCTTTTACGGTATATGAGAATCGTTCTAATTTTTTTATCAATTAATTAGTTGAACATCACTACAAAATCGCTATTTTCTTGAAAAACGAACACAACAAAGGCTTTAAACCTCTTTCAACATCATCATATATTAGTGTAGAATGCAACTATGCACTAAAACAATATTGCCACATTTTTGAAATTTTTTCAAAATCTATGTTTTAACACCTCTACAAAAATATTGAATTTTGGTAAATGCTTTATACACTGAACCCTACAATCTTTAGAGTTGTTTTAAAATTTCTAACCACCTTCTACATTTGTATTAATGTATGCTAAACTCTATTTCATGGTGAATGATCATCGTTCAATATTTTTTATAAGTTAATCTGGTAAAACTTCATAAAATCGCTATTAATGTATGTTAAACTCTATTTTATGGTATTTGAGAATCGTTCTAATTTTTTATCAATTAACTAGTGGAATATCACTACAAAATCGCTATTTTCTCGAAAAACAGACAAAACAAAGGTTCTAAACCTCTTTCAACATAATCATATATTAGTATAGAATGACTATTTTCTTGAAAACAGAGATAACAAAGACTCCAAACCTCTTTCAATATTATCATATGTTAGTGCAGGATGCAACTATGCATTAAAAAAATATTGTCATATTTTTTGAAGTTTTCTCAAAATCTATGTGTTAACCCCTACAAAATCTATGTGTTAACCACATGAGGCAACTATGCATTAAAGAAATATTGTTATATTTTCAAAATTTTCTCAAAATCTATTTGTTAACCCCTACGAAAATATTGAAATTTACGTTAACCGCTCTATATACTGAAGCCTAAACTTTTTAGTTTTGTTTTAAAAATTTTAACCACATTCTACATTTGTATTAATGTATGTTAAACTCTCTTTCATGGTAAATGAGAATCATTCTAATTTTTTATCAATTAATTTAGTGAAATTTCATAATACTCCCTAAATCGGTGGAATAACCACTATAAAATCGTTATTTTTTTGAAGAAAGGAGACGTCAAAGGCTCCAAACCTCTTTCAACATCATCATATGTTAGTGCATGATGTAACTATGCATTAAAACAATATTGTCATATTTTTTGAAATTTTACTCAAAATCTATGTGTTAACCCCTACAAAAATATTGAATTTTGGTAAATGTTTTATATACTGAACCATATAATCTTTAGTATTGTTTTAAAATTTCTAACCACATTATACATTTGTATTAATGTATGTTAAACTCTCTTTCATGGTACATAAGCATCGTTCAATTTTTTTATAAATTACTTTTATAAATTAATTTAGTAAAATTTCATATAATACCTAAATTAGTGGAGTAACCGTTATAAAATTGTTATTTTCTAGAAAAATGAAGACATCAAAGATTCCAAACCTCTTTGACCATCACCATATATTAGTACATGAAACAACTATGCATTAAAACAATATTGTTATATTTTTTGTATTTTTTTCAAAATCTATGTGTTAACACGCTATTAATACTTTGATGAAAAGTGTGTTTTTGACATTTTTTATACCAACTAAAAAATAATAATCGATATATATTTATGTTTCATTAGTTACACATATTAATAGTAGTTCAGATAAATAAAATTATTTATAAATTAATGTATTTGTAACTAGTATTAATTTTAAATAAATATAAATTGTATTGAATTTTAAAATGATATTGTTTGTCTTAAAAAAAAATGTCAAGCCATTTTGCATAGATTGATTTTCTTAAAACACAACTGGATTTTTGTTGGTGACATGTGCTGCTGAAGTGACAAATGGCATTGTATAAGATTTGCCAATAGCCTCTTTTGCCCAATCAGCTTCTTCCTCTATCTAACTCTCTAAAGATTATTGGATAACGCTAACTTACACAATAGATAAGGCTGAGCTTATTTTCCACCGTCAGATGGATTTGTTTCTCCATCCAACCGTCAATAATCTTTCCCTGAGATCTCCAAGTTCCATCTCTTCCATGCACTTAAAAACGTCACTTTGCTCATATCATTACAACATCACAACTCACAAACGTGCTAAACAACAAACAAACTCTGGAGATGGCCGCCACTTCAACAGCTGCCGCTGCTGCTTCTTCTATCATGGGTACTCGGGTGGTTTCCGACATCAACTCCGGTTCAGGCCGGTTCACAGCCCGGTTTGGATTCGGGACCAAGAAAGCCGCTGCTCCCAAGAAGGCTAAGACGGTTATCTCAGACCGGCCTCTGTGGTTCCCAGGCGCGAAATCTCCCGAGTATCTCGACGGTTCGCTGGTTGGAGACTACGGTTTCGACCCTTTCGGTTTAGGTAAACCGGCCGAGTATCTCCAGTTTGATCTCGACTCTCTGGACCAGAACTTAGCCAAGAACATAGCCGGAGACGTGATCGGGACCCGTACGGAGGCCGTTGACCCCAAGTCAACCCCGTTTCAGCCTTACAGTGAGGTCTTTGGGCTCCAGAGGTTCAGAGAGTGTGAGCTGATCCACGGGAGATGGGCAATGCTTGCAACTCTCGGTGCTCTCTCCGTCGAATGGCTCACCGGTGTTACTTGGCAAGACGCCGGCAAGGTAACGTAACGCTTTTTTCCGTAGCGTTTTGCCAAACCGTGGTTGCGTTTGCGTTTTGACATTTTGTTTTTTGTTCTTAACAGGTAGAGCTAGTGGATGGCTCGTCCTATTTAGGACAGCCATTACCGTTTTCGATCTCGACATTGATTTGGATCGAAGTGTTGGTGATTGGTTACATTGAGTTCCAAAGAAACGCTGAGCTGGACTCGGAGAAGCGCTTGTATCCAGGAGGCAAGTTCTTCGACCCGTTGGGTCTAGCTTCTGACCCGGAGAAGAAGGCTCAGCTTCAGTTGGCTGAGATCAAACACGCTCGTTTAGCCATGGTTGCCTTCTTGGGATTTGCGGTTCAGGCGGCTGCAACGGGTAAAGGACCGCTCAACAACTGGGCTACTCACCTTAGTGACCCGCTTCACACCACCATCATTGACACCTTCTCGTCCTCTTGATCTGGTTGCTTTTAGCTTTTATTGGCGTGCAATGTAATGTAATGTAATGATGTCCATCTTGAAGACAAAAGTTTGTGTAAACAGAGTTCTTGAAAGTACTCTCAAGTATCATTGGACTAATGAGCCTTAACCTCATTTTCACTGCATTGTGAGCTAACAACAGCACAATACAATACTTAACATATAAAATTGAAGCTAAAACACAGAAGTGGAGAAAGGTAGAGAATTGACTCAAATGAGACCACCGATAAGTGGATGATGCATTGACCAACAAAAACAAATAAATATTGTTTTGACAAATAAGACACAAAGGTTCTTAACAGAGATCGACTCGACTCTAGCAATAAAAAAAAAACAATTTCCAAAACCCCTCTTAACCAATATCCCACAACATTCGGCAGAGAAAAGAGGAAGAAGACCCGCAAATATTTTTTTGATCCTTTACTCAACACCAATACGACCAGAGAGAGAGAGAGAGAGAGAGAGAAACGAACGAGTATTAATGATGAAAACGGTTCAGCATTACTATGTGACCATGAGCCTTGCAATCATCCCTTGAGTCCAGCGTGCAGTGTCCTTGAGGTCGTCATCCTCTGAGTCGAGACATTCATTGAGGAACTCTCCACAGAAGGTGAAGTTGCTGAACAAAGGCTTTATCTTCTCTCCTACAACATCTGCCAGATCACCCATTGCTGCAACCGCTGCTTTGGTAACGCTCTCATCCCTGCTCCCACAGAAACAAAAAAACACAGTAATAAGTTCCAAGTAATCTGCAGAAGACATATAAATTGATTATATAAAGAGATCGATACGTACCTGAGGGAATCTTTGGATACAAGTTCAACAAACTGCAAGAGATGTTGAGCGTAGGGCACCATGAGCTCAGCCTTGGCGTCCTTGAACCCTTGTAGTATCCCAGAGTAAGCCTCGAAGATGCTTCTCCTAAGTTGGTTTCCATAATCCATAAGCTCCTCGTCGAGGGTGTCCATCTGAGCACATACCTGAGCAGCCCCTTGCATGATCTGAAGAGCTGTAGCCACATACCTCTCAAAATGCCCACCAATCGCCAGAGCAATGTCACCGAAGCATGAGAATATTGGAGGTTTCACCGACCTATGGAGTGCATCACTTTGAAGGTTCTGGATTAGGAGAGACATGATCTGATCACAGAAAGGTAGGATTTTGTCATCCAGGGCACGGCAAATGTCACCAATTACTCCTACGGTGATCGAGCAGACTTGGTACTCCTCGAAGTTCTGCAGCCCCGTCTGGAGATATTTGAAGAGCTCAGGCATGTATTTTGCAAACTCCGCTCCAGTCGCATACGCGAGAGCACCGATTGCAAGCATTGCTTCTTCGTGGACACTTGAACTGTGGCATCCAAACACTCTGAGGAACAGCATCATGATCTGATCTGCGTTCTGCATTACGATGGGTTTCGTCTCATCCTTGCTACTCAGCTTCTGGATTATGACCTGGAGAACACCACACAGAGAAGCCTGGAGTTCCGCTTGCTTCTCACGGTCCTCAGTTGATACTACCTGAAGGTCCATTGTCTGACCTAATTTCACCATGATGACAGGGAGGAGCTGCCCTATGATGCCTGAGGCTTCCAAAAGGTTGGAACACCGGACAACCTCGTTCAAGGTTTCATATGAAGCAGATCTTAGCTTAGACTCTGGCCCATCTGTACGCTCAGCAGCTGCAAGCAGATGTTGGATGATCTCTGTAAGATAGGGAGATAGAAGAGATGAACTTGCTCCAGCATCTTCATATCCCTGGGCAAGGTTGTATATCGCTCCACACACCTTCTCAGCCACATTTGGCACATCTTTCATCGATTCCAGTAGTACACCCACAATTCTCGGGAGGTTTTGGGGTGATATAACAGAGAAGCCACTGTCTGGGGTGTGCAAAAACTCAAAGATACGGCTCAGAGTCCAAGCAGTTGTGTCCCTGACGTGGTTGTTCTCATCCTTGGTTGCAGTAAGGAGAAATTCCAAGCCAGCAGCAACCATCGGAGCAAGCTTATCAATTGTTGGGCCCTCCAAAATTGATCCAAAAGCATAAGTTGCTGCCTCCCTGCTTCGCCAGTTTGGCTTCCTTATGTTGATTTCAACAAAAGGCATCACCAGCGGGACAATACCATCACCAACCGTTCTAGCAACAAGGCCAAGGCAAGTTCCGCCAGCCATAGATATGTTCCAGACATCATCTTCGTGATCCTGATCTTCTTCCTGCTTCTCCAGAGTCTCTAGCAACATGGGAACTAAATGGGGAAGAGCCTTCTCAATGAAACCTGAATGGGGAGGAGATGAGTCACCAGTATCAGGACTGTCATACTCTTGACGGTCAATCTCTTCATCGCAGATAGTACTCCAGAACTCAACAGCCTGTAGAGCAACACTCTCTTCATCTTCCTTTACGGCCTTTGCTGTCAGCTCAAAGAGCGTTTGCATGTACTGCTCCAGAACCTCGTAGTATGTTGAAGCAATGGAGACAAGGCACTCGAAAGCAGCTTGCCTGATCACCGGCTCCTTAGCACAAGCCGTCTCGCATACCATCTTCATGATGTAACTCCTCTCCATCTCATTCTCGAAATTGGTCTGAGAAAAATCCAAGGCATTTAACAACGCCTTCGTCGCCGCAAGACGAACCTCTGCATTATTCGCAGCCTGGTTCATGCCCTGCACAACTGCTGTGAGGACAGAGTTCACTTCATCTTGCACCAGATCATGATGCGATATCTCCTCACAAACATATCCCAGAGTCTCCAACGTCGACTGCTTCAAATGCGCGGGACTCTCCTGCTGCGTCATATTGCTGAGCAGAGATCCAACGAGCTCAGGCCACTGCTTCTGAGGAACTTCAATGGAGGCCACCTTAGCAATAACCTGAGCTGAAGTATGCCTCGCTTCAGGGACAGAAGAACCAATGGTCCTTAGCAACAGCTCCTTGATCTGGGACTTGAGAGCTAAATCAATCGCACACCACTGCTTCACCAGAAGCTCTTTTCTGCCAGAGTCTTTGGCGTCTAGAGAGTTCTTGAGCAGAATACCAGCGAGCCGACGGGACTCAGAAGGCTTCTCGTTGTTGGCGAGCTCAAAAGAGAGAGACAGCAGAAACTGCGGCAAGTTCTGTTCTTGGAACTGCTTGAGGCTGCCCTCCGCTTCGGTACGGACTCTCGCATCGGCTGACTGGGCAGCGAGTAGGAACTGAGTGATCTCCATCGCCATTAGTTGCCTCTGCACAGCAACAACATACAACAGCATCAGCACGAAGGCAATAATAACACTAACAAACCGTCCACAGAGAACATTAAGCCAAAACTAAAGTAGCAAATCAAAGAGTCGAAGAATCACGGCGAGGGAGTAAACTACAAAAACCCTAGCAAGTAGCGACCTAAAACCTAATCAGAAAGCATAGATCTATAAACCGATGCGAATCGAAAGCTTAATAGATAGTTTGGGGGAAGAGATTTTACATGAAATTTTAGGGATTTCGGTTTTGAGTAATCGCGTGAGAGCTAGGGTTTGTGGCTCGAATCCAAAACCCCCGTGTTCCTCTCGTTGTGGAGGAGAAATCTAATCGAAGACGGAGGCGATAAACCTCTGGATCAGAAAAGCCCTAAAGGAAGCAGAGAGAGAGAGAGAAGAGACTTGGGAGGAGACAGATATGAGACTGAGGACGGTGGGTTTTTCGAATATAAAGAAGGAGCGGGTGGGGGAAGAAGAAGGGCAACACAAAAGCTAAAAAACTTCTTATTTTCTAAATTACCCCATAAATAGTTATTAATTCCACATTGGACCACTAAATTTTTAATAGCTTCACTTTTTGTGTAGATTATAATTATAGTGCCATCTTTGATAAATTCAAGATATTTAATTTTAAAATAGGCATATCTCAAAGTGTAACATATATAATTTGATTCTAGTATATACTAAATTTTTCGCCATAAAAATACATTGCTTCTGCTTTGTTTTGTTTAGCTTCAAATTTACCAAAAAAGGGTGGATTGGATCATTCTGAAATATAGGTGGTACATAGTGGATATATATGTAAATCCGGGATGTAAATCATAAATATATGAACTAATGGATACCTAAAGTCAAAAGTAGCTTAATGGGCCGTAACGCTAGAGAACAGTGGGCCTGTCGAACCAAACAGTATGGTGTTTAGGTGGAGAGCGTGCGCAAACCTTGCCGTTTTACTAGAAGGTTGCTAAAATGTAAAAACTAAAACCTCTTTGTTCATTTCAGATTAAACCCCAGCGAAGCTGAAAGAAACTCGAGTCGTCAATGGCGTCTGCTCTATGTAGAACCGCAAGCCGTCTTCGTCCCGTTCAGATGTTTCGCCGACTTCGCGCCTCAAGCGATCTACTGTCTCCGTCGTCTCCATCTCCGGCGCGCATCTCCGATCATGGAGATTTCTCTCTTCCTCGATCGGTTCGGCATTTTCTTCCTAGTTTTTCGTTTTTTTTCTATATCTGTTAGGTTTCATCGTCGTAACTGCGATGTTTCTTTTGCAGATGTTTACACTTAGCTGTGGAAACGAACGGTTGAGGATGGATCAGAGACGTTTGCTGAGCACTTCTGATTCTGGTACAACCTCTAAGCCTAGCTCTGGCGAATCGGAAGCGAAATCTTCCGGTGAGAACGAGAAATCTGGTGGATCCGAGGGTTCAGATGGCGGTGGTTCCGATCAGAAAAGCGACCGCGCGTCTGGGAAACACGCGCGTGGAGCGGTACTTTATTGGCTTATTTGGTTTAAGTTAGATCTCTGGGCTATATGGTGTTTGACTGTGGCATTTTGGTAAATACACAGCCGGTTTCGTGGATGAGCTTCTTCTTGCTGTTTGCTACTGGAGCTGGATTGGTCTACTACTATGATCGGGAAAAGAAACGTCATATCGAAGGTACTCTTCTTATGGTGAGTTTGCTTCTTTTTTTTTTTTGAAGATATCATAAAATGTAATGAGAACTTGATCATGTAAGCTACCAATGTTTGGATTTTGAGACGCATTGAAACTACTGAGGTGTTAAGATTTTAAACGAGCTCTCAATGTGTTGCATCATAGAGTCTATATAGTAATGGAGGTTTAATTGTTAGAAAACCCTCCTAATTGAATGCATGATTTGTAGCCTAATGTGTGCACATGCCTTGGTCCTTGAGTTCAGTTAAACTTACTGATCTGGTTAGTGGCAAGCTTGACATGGTAAAGGAAATGATCACTTCAATCACTCTGTAAATGCTTAGTGATTTCACGTTGACTTGTTGTGAAACCCTTTATCTACTAAAAGCTTGTTGCCTTTTTCTCTGTTTTTAATGTATATATTGACTCGGGTCCTTGTTGTTGCGCCTAGATATAAATACCAATTCTAAAGCGGTCAAGGAGGGACCATCAGCTGGGAAAGCAGCTATTGGAGGACCATTCAGCCTTATAAGAGATGACGGGAAACGTATTACGGAGAAAGACTTGATGGGAAAATGGACAATCTTATACTTTGGGTTCACTCATTGTCCTGATATCTGTCCTGACGAGCTAATTAAGTTAGCTGCTGCCATTGACAAAATAAGTGAGTTTCCTTACTTTAGCTGTGGTCGCTACAGCAGATATAGTTTCTCTAAGGTTCTATCACATTTGCACAGAGGAAAAGTCCGGAATGGATGTGGTGCCGGTGTTTATCTCTGTGGATCCTGAAAGAGATACAGTTCAACAAGTACATGAATATGTCAAAGGTAGTCCATCTTCTTAACTCCGTAAGACACATTCGTTATTCTGAAATGAAAATTCATATAGTTTAAATATTTTGTTGTAGAGTTTCATCCGAAATTGATCGGGCTGACCGGGACCCCTGAAGAAATCAAATCGGTGGCTCGTTCTTACCGGGTTTACTACATGAAGACGGAAGAGGAAGATTCAGACTATCTCGTTGATCACTCTATAGTCATGTAAGTCACACAATTTTTGTGAGGAATTCTTATCATTATCAGAGTCGACATGCGCAGTCACACATGTTGACATGCACAATATATATATATACGACATTCGTGTTATACTTTTGACTGAGTACTGTTTTGTTCTTTTGTTTTGTTTGGGTTGGAGTGTTAATGTAAAGAACATGTGTTGTGTTGTGGGTGAAGGTACTTGATGAGTCCAGAGATGAATTTTGTGAAATTCTACGGGAAGAATCATGACGTTGACTCGTTGACCGACGGTGTTGTAAAAGAGATTCGACAGTACCGGAAGTGAAGAGCTTTCCAAGAACACGTGAAAGGAAGAAAAAAAAATGATTAAAAACTACATAATTCACCATTTTGGATTTTCTTGTTCACCATTAATAAAAATTTCTCAGTACACAAACACGGAGCTTGTGCTTCCTAGATAAAATGGTGCAGCCATCAACATATGGGGCTTTTAAAGCCTTTGATTTGCTTAAATTTTGGATCAATATACATTTTATAGATATTATATTTTGTCGTCATTGTTTATTACAATTTTTAGTGTTGGTAAGATGGGTAATAGCTTTAAGAGCAAACTTCGTGAACAATCGGCATAGATGTTCTCCACTTTGGTGGAGTTGTAAATTGAAGCGTATGAATCATAAAGGCCGTTGAGTAATGAAACCAAACTGTAGATATAGTTCTGTATCTGTTGAAAGTAATACATCAAATATAATAGAAAAGTGAAGAAAGAGACTCAACCACTACGACCTATTCATATATTGCTAGACCTCTTGGGCTACGACAGACCCTGATATGTTTTCCAATTTGTTTGCTTTTGAAACATTGGGACCAAAAAGAACGATGTATTGAAAGAATGATCTCAAATTTTAAACTCAAGCATAGGAAAGTTGTTTTAACGACTCCCTCCTTTTGTCCTTGTAGAGCATAAAAATCGCACGCGGAGACAAGGGACACACCTCACCAAACGTAAATGTATAGAGTTCCTCAAACCGCCAAGGTCGCAGAGGAGACAATGCACGCCCATCAAAATCCGTAAAGAGAAGAAAAGCTCACTCACCTGAACAGATATGAAGTAGTTTGAATCAGATCAGATGGTGGAAATGCATCACCATACCCATATATACATATGCCACTACATGCCTCGGTATGAAAGAAGGAAAGAATAATGAGGGATCAGAAACTCACTTGAATACTGTTGCTTCGTAAGGGATACTGCAAACGAACAATGAAGACGCAAACAGACATTTAATCACGGCAGTTTTAAGGCTTGCTTCACTTGTGCAAGCTCTGATGGGTGCATCCTACTTATGGCAGAATTGAAGGCATCTCCATGAAGCGTAGAACATGTCTGAAGATTCTCACGCATTGAGTTCTCCAGTGACATTTGGTAAACTGGATCTGAAACTTTGATCTGATTAAGATTGGAAAAGATATTTGGCGTTATAATCAGTTGTTTTCTGGAAGCTAATTCGTTCAAGACAACAGCAAAGGAATGATTAACCTTTACCTGACTTTTCCGCAACTCTTTGCTAGGTGGAGCTTCTTCTCCTTGAGACCTGCCTGAGCTCATTTCACCGCTGGAATTACAAATTGTATGTTTTTTTCAGATAAGATATACTTTTTGTTGCTAACTTCGCTTGGAAACTATATACTTCCACAGGACAAAATATAACCTTGATTCTTCTTCTGTTAGATCTTTATCTCCACCAAGGATTACACTGGTGCATGTACTGTTTCCAGAAACACGATCAGTTATGTAATGTAGATAGATAAACCAAGTTTTTAATATTCGATTGTGCAAGCCTGTACCTTAGTATTTGATCAAGCTTGTCAAGAACTTGAGGCATTCTAAGTGTAAGTATTATGGAAAGAGCCAATCCAAATGTCTTCTTTTGCATGGGAGTCGCATGATCCACCTGCACAAGAGTAGATGTAATAACAACATTAGTCGGAATACACGCTTTGCAACACGCAGAGCAGTTTGGAAACGAGCTATTGTTTGGGATTAGAAAAGGAGGACCATTTAACAAAAGGTTCCCGCAAGCCCATTGTAAATCCAGTCAAAGTTACAGAAAGCTGATTAAACAACCAGTTATCGTTCAAGATAAGTGCTCCACTGACCTTGTCGAGCCAAATGTCGGTGAGGCAAATGAGTACGTTGTCTTCGATTGTGACCCCTGCTTGTTGGAGTAACAACGAGAGAGATGGCTCAGATGTTAACTGGGCCAAGTATGTAGTGTTCATCACCAGAATCCGTGCCAGAATAGCAGCTGAGGACGCTTTAACTGCAGTCTTGGCTGGATCTCGGTCATCTCCTCCACTCAAGCATATAATCACAAGTTTCTGAGATATACCAACAAGCCAACTCCGTTAAATGTTTCAAGGAAGAATATGAATCTTTCATCAATCAAAAGAAAACTAGAAATTTACCTGCAAACAGCTGTTGATGAGAGGAGGCACTTCCACGGGAAAACACTATTCCAGACAAGAGAATATGTTTACATCACTAAGTTGTTATTTGTCCAAACTTTCATACATATATACAATCATGACAAACAATATACATTGTAATGATGCCATACAAGTTCCATCACTAATCAATTTATATGTATACGAGAAGATAAGGGTATGTGAGTAAATATATGCAGCGTAAATACAAACTTAACAGAAGAATAAGTTTCTCATGAAAATTTGTTTCGCAAATTGGGAAAGAGAAAAACTATACGCACCTGAACTAAGATGTCAATCACCGGAAGAATCGAGAGTAACCCCTTATCATTTACATTTCCAACAATAAGATCAAGAATCTTTGCGACACTTGAAGCATGCATATTTAGAAATTCCCCTCCATTTAAAATGATGTACGATTCCATGATACTGACAGCAACCTACATTTGGTTAAGATGTTAGGGAAATTTTTTGGGGGGACATATAGTAAATTAGAATGTCTTCAGGTATGATTGGCAACATGTGTCAATAGATCCGAGCACATAACGCTACGCCCTACGTAATTAATGAATCACAACGTCAACTCCTTGCAAACTTAAAAAGCTAACCTGTAAATGATCAAAACTTCTTTCAATGATCTCCACCATATAGGGAAAGCATGCTAATAGCTGAGGCACCATCATAGGAGCATAGGAAAGTGTCGTCTCCCATAACTGCATATGTTGCGCAATGTCATTTTTGTATAACACATTTGTATCAGCAGAAAATAAAGGTATCCATCTTATGAAGTGGAAACTTACTGCCATGCTATCTTCAAGAAGGTTGAGTGCATCAGGGCTGTTAATGTCAATGCCCTTTTGGAGAATTGGGAGCAGAATGCTATAGCAAATAGGAGACTGATAACCAAGCGCAATCACAAAATTCCGCAGTGCAACAAGAAGCTGAATTTGTAGAAGGCTTTCACCAGAAGATTCCTCCCACACCTGTTCTTAAGTCAAGCACACAGATAATAAGATTTTATTTGCGCACCAAGATAAAAATAAGTCCTTACAGAAAAAAATTGCCACTATACCTTCTGGAAGAATTGGATTAACTTTTGTGCGTACGGAATGACTTCACTAACATGACCAATAAGAACAGAAATCAAGTTCAGAACTTGAACCTGAGAAAAAAGAAAGGATCGTTAGATGGAAAGAGAGAGATCCGTATGCGTCACTGGAGGAAGTAGAATGACAAGAATGGAGTGCTATAATGAATCTGAAGCAGCTACATCATGTACCTTCGAATCAAATTCTTGAACTTCCTCAACCAGTATGAAACATGACTCCCAACAGATTGGAAGAAGATCACGGAAACTTTGCTCCGAAAAATTCGCATCCTCAACGTGTAAGCATAATGACCTACTAGCTGCCAGCTACATAAGTAAACAGACAATCTCAGAGGCAGCTAAAATACCAAAAAAAACAGGGAAGAAAATCCGACCTTAATGCAAGACAGAAAAATAAACGCAACAAAAATGAGATAAGATGAGACTACCTTGACAGCGAGGTCATTATCTTGCAGCAATTTAATCAAAGAACAATACACTTCTCTTTTTGTGTCATCTTTAATCTGAAAGGTTATTATCATCATCCACAAACAATCAGTCAACAAATTTTAATACGAAAGCTATTAACAAAGGCCAACCGGGAACTAATCCTAGTAGCCTCTTGTTACAAAGTTTCCCACAAATTATGCTCTTAGATGATTATTCCTGATTAACACAACTTATTCGGACAAGATAAGTTCTTTTTGTATATTATGCTTTAATCATCGTTCATGCACTGATAAGATGCCTTTTCAACTAAAGCCGAATTGAAATAACATTACCTCTGAAACCCAATGTCCCAATATCATAGCAACTTTTCGGTGGATGATACGCCTATTTGGATGGTCATTTGACAGCTCAAGGGATAGTGCACCATTAAACCTGCAGCCAGATTATCCGATCATTAAGAACGTTATTTACTTGATTAATAAAAATCTCTTATCACACCACACGGCCATGTTTAAAGGAGATGAAAAACGTCTAGACATTAGAAGATCAAGAGCATACCAATCTCTGAAATTAAGATAATTCGAGAGCTCATAGTAGACGTATGCAGTAGCAGCATATGCTGCATCTTTCAGAAGCAGCGCGGGTGTGATTTCAGTAACCGAAGGGGGGCAGTTATTCATTGCCTCCTGAAGGATGGACACAACAATAGGTCCTAGGAGCTGTTCACAATAATGGAGACAGAAAGAATAAGCATCAACTTATATCAATTAGAAGAGTTCGTATCTCTAATTTTATGGTTTAATAGGTTTAGAAGACTTTTCCGAACAGGATGAAGTGCTTAAGACTATCTGGTGCTTACTTGGCTGTAGTTCTCAAACAAAACCATATATAGAGCTTCAGCACAAGGTCTCAATTTCTCAGACCACTGAATCATGTCCTGCTCATGGTGAAAGGACTCAGGGTTCTGGTACCACTCCTCTAGGTCACTTGCTGTAAGAACAAAATACCTGTAGGAATGTTGATGATCAAAGTTTAGAAAACTATTTTCAAGCATCATTCAAATGACCACCATATAGTAGTGATTGTATGGAGGCAGGAATACCGGACAGCATCACAGTTTACACCAAAAAATATTACTTAATGCATGGCATATTTTACAAGTCACAAGTCCCCGACAGTAGCAATCCCTTCGCATCTATTCCATGCACGTCAAGTAATTTATCTTTACTGTTAAAATGTTAAATAGCTGAGTATGTCCATACAATATATTCTTAAAACTCTACGTGAAGAGACTGAGAACAGAGATACATAGATATACGATCATCATGGATTCATGGGTGTATAAGAATCTCTATTTTCATATTACCTTACTAAGAACGCATGAAATAATGAAAAACCAACAGCGATGCGGATTTGTAAGTAAGAGAGAGCCAAATAACTTGGAATCATACATCTTATCGTTGGTTAGGGTGTTACCTTCTTACTAGTATGTTGCACAAAAGAACAATCCTTTCATTGGGTAGAAGTGACGACACTATGCCACTGACTGTGTTTGAAGCATTCTTCTTCCTCTCCTCAAATGTAACTCCATTTTCATTCATAACTCGACCAGTTAGACTAGGCTTATATTCTTTACATTCAAGCACAGATTTCACCATCACCATACACTGAATAAAAAACTCTTCAAACGGCAACGATGCCTGTTCAGGATCTGTTATCTTGTTTAAGCAGAAATCCACTACGACTGGAAGAACACATTTATCTCCAAATGAATAAGGATGTCTGCTTTGAATTACGGCTAACACTTTCATCAGCTTGACACATGCCTTCTTTACAAATTCCCAGAATTTAGGATCTCGATTATGAAAAGATGAATCTGCATGAAGACTCCAAACAAGTTAGCAAAAGCGTATATATGCGGGGTGACAGGTTAAAGAGAAGAAAGGGAGGAAAAACATCCTCGTTAATACAGGATTCTAGGTGCATGTGTCATATGCATGAGAAAAAGAAATAAGAAAGTGTTCAAAGGTTAAAAAACTCACAATATGGAAGAAATGATTGAGCAGCGTTCAAGAGCACAGGAGAGACTTCTTTCACTGGTTTAATCTCCTACGAGAAAAGAGTTAGATGTATATTATATATCTGCACGTAGAGTAAATGTCTGAGAGCAATAGCCAAATTCTATATTCCAAAATGGTTATCCATCTATTAAGGTTACAATCAGCTTAACAATCGGAAGATAGCAGAAGAAATAGGGGGCACCATTGAAAATATACCACTAATTCGTAGAAGGAGAAGTATAGTGTGTCTACCTGTATACTTTTGGCATCGCTTTGAAATCCTGAAATTATGAGTTGTCGCACTATTTTCAAACATAAAAACCACCTCTCACAAGTCAGGAAAAGCTCATCGTGATGCTGCTCAGCATTATTTGAACCATAGCTCTGAGCCATTGTTGAAAAGCCACGTAGAATGGTTTGGACATCAGTTTGCCAAAGGTGCCAACAAAAGTCGAAGATTTGGGACGAGATCTGCCAATAAATAAAATCTGGACCACGTCATTAACTATAACAAAAAAAAATCCACTCTCCGGTCCTACAATAAGTACATGCAAGAGGAGAAAAGAAATTGATAAGGGGATGAAGACAGAGTAGAAGACAGAGTAGAAGACACACCTCAGCGAAGTTTCTCTGATCTGCCGTGAGACGTTTAGTAGACAATTCCTTTAGAGTTCGAAAAAGGATCATAAAGATTCTGTGAGAAGCAAGAACGTCAGCTGAGTGAAGCTGTTGCGCTAGTACCGAAAAGAGGTCAGGCCTGACATTCACGAAGCAAGAAAAAAACAGTTATTTTACTAAGAAAGATACTATCACCACCAGTTAATTTGAGTTATGAAAGAAAATGCTAACCATTCCTTAGGATAGTCAAAGCGGGATATCTTCGATATGAGAACAGCCAGCATTTCCGCTATCTACCATTAAGCAAAAATAAGTGAGATACATTTCCACTAAATGTCGTAGTTGATGCACTCACAAAAAGCAAAACGTTACAACACCTTGTAGTTCTCTTCTCGCAAGTGAGACAACAGCTTCTGCCTCAGATGAATCTTCTCCTCGTTGCTTATACCCCTGTGAAAATCGCCAACAAGAGTGTCAACAACGTCTTAAGTAAATTTACATACAAATCTCACGCCATTTACACATCTAAAAGTCTAAACTAGCCAGCAAGTGTACTGATAAGTAATAGATTCTTCTCCAATCCAAGTTGAAACACTCTGATCTCAACTTGCAATTGATTGCAATTATCAGTAGAGAAGAACTCACGAAGCGTTTCGTCTGCTCTTCCAATAACGGTTGATACTGTTCTTGAAATACACAGACGCCATCAATCTAACGTCCACGTGAGACACCAAATCCTTAGACGCAATCACTTCCTGCAAACCAAAACGAGAGGCAATGCGTAAGTCAAAATCCAGCTAAACCACAAGAGCATTTAGGTTTAGAAGAAAACGAACCATGAGGCAGGAGCAGAATCCAGGCCTGCTCTCCGACTGAGCCAGAGCCGCCTCCGCCGGCCGCCTAACGTTCTCGTCGCCGCTCATAGAGTTCGCTAGCAATGAGTACATAGCCGGTAAATCGGAAGCTGACAACGCCATCAGATCCGTGACCTAATAATCCAAAGGAAGCCTCGAGGATGAACCCTAGGGGTTTGGTTTGAGAATGAAATCGCACGGCGGAGAAAAAGAAGATCGTCTCCGTCCACGTCGGCTTCTTTCTCCGTCTGTCCAACCTCTCTCTCTCTCTCTCTCCCCTCTCAAGCTCTCTGAATCATGTAAACAACAATGCAACAAAGGACAATGAACTTTTTTCTTTTTCATTTTCTTTTTTCACAGTCAAATGAAAATAAATACTTACCGTAGCATTGATCGGATTCCGATCGCCGATCCGGGGACTTTAACTTGGGCCGTTGGTCCAATTTTAAAAGGCCCAATTACTATAGCGCGTGATGTTGGGGGAGCGTGACAAATAACCTTTCGCTTGCTAGAATCTTATTGGTCGAGATACGTGGGAACTCATCATATTTGCCACGTGTAAATCCCCGCCTTAAATTAAAACTGAAACCCACCGGGATTTATTTTCCAAATAATATAAAACAACCCCAATACCTTTGTAGTGATTAATTTTCCCCCACTAACTTCTTAACATAATTTAAGAATTGTGTGCTCTTTTGTAACATTTAAAATTAATGGGCACATTCTAAAATCAATTAATAATATTAAGGGCATGCTTAAAATACGCAAATGCTTCTTTCAACCCAGAGAACCTATTTAAGGAAATATCCTCTCTCGAATTTTCTCGAAACGTAGAGCTCTGTGAATAATATACACCGTTCCTAACAAGAAGAAGAAGAACCAGAAGATAAAGAGAGAAGAAGATTCGCAGGCTATTCTAAAAGGATGGTGAGAACGCAGTTGGTGGTATCTGTTGTGCTTGTCTCGACATTGTTGTTGTTGAATGCAGAAGCGAAAACCGTTGATCCCTACAAGGTAAAATCACGATTCTTTCCGATTATAATTGCATATTTGGATGAATTTTTCTGGAGTGCTTCTATAGAAAGGAAAGACTTTGATTTGGTTAGGTTTTGCTCAGAGGTTTCATACTTTTAATGTGACTTTTCAGGTTCTGGGAGTATCTCGAGATGCAAAGCCGCGTGAAATCCAGAAAGCTTTCCACAAGTGAGTACCCTTCTAATCAAATTATCAAGATCTCAAATTCTTTGTGAACTCATTTAGATTGTTATTTACTTTTTTTTTTGTAGGCAATCTCTGAAATATCACCCAGATAAAAACAAAAACAAGGGTGCTCAGGAGAAGTTTGCTGAGATTAATAATGGTAAGTATCTATCTTATTTAAGCACTGTTGATAATCTCTTAGTACTTTAAAAAGACTGTTCTTGCTTTGTAGCCATGGTTTAGTGGTTTAAAAACTGAATGTGTGATGATCTGATATATATATGTGCAACAGCTTATGAGATCTTGTCTGATGAAGAGAAGAGGAAGAACTATGATCTTTATGGGGATGAAAAGGGACAGCCTGGGTTTGGATCAGGCTTCCCCGGAGGTAATGGCGGCGGGTATTCATACTCTTCAGGTGGTGGACAGGGTGGTGGTGGTTTCAATTTTGGAGGACCGGGTGGGTGGCAGAATATGGGCGGTGGTGGTGGCGGTGGGGGAGGTTCCAAATCGTTTTCCTTCTCATTTGGCGGTGGTGGCGGCGGTCCTAGTGCTAGTGGAAGCTCCTTCGGTTTTGGGATGGATGATATCTTTTCCATGTTTGGCGGTGGTGGTGGTTCTAAAGGAAGTGATCAGTTTGGTGGATTTGGTGGGTTTGGTGGATTTGGTGGGTCATCTAAGGCTGAGTCTGGGTCAAAGAGAGGTTCGGTTGCAACTATTAAAACCGTATCATCTCAGGTTTATAAGAAGGAAGTTGTGGACCAAGGGATGACTTGGCTTTTGCTGTCTTATCTTCCTTCTCAAAGAGGAACCCAGTACCATGAATCGGTCATAGAGGAAGTTGCTGAGTCACTGCAAGGAGCGTTAAAGGTAAAAACGTGTGCTTGTTGAGCTTAGTTTAGTTAATTTTAGTTGTGAACATTGTTGATTGATCTTCATGTTTTGTTGTTTGGTTGTTTACAGGTTGGGCGTATAAACTGTGAAACAGAATCATCTCTTTGCAAACAACTTGGCGTAGTTCCTCGTAGGGCTCCAAGGCTGTTTGTTTATTCATACACATCAAGTGGCAAAGCTACCTTAGCAGAGTATACTGAGGAGCTTGTTTCAAAGAAGGTGAAAAGCTTCTGCCAGGAACATCTACCGAGATTCTCGAGAAGGGTCGACCTGAACACCTTCGATGCCTCTGCTGTTAGCTCACAAGGGATTCCGAAAGTTATGCTTTTGTCAACAAAGAAAGACACTCCCGTCATCTGGCGTGTTCTTAGTGGCTTGTACAATGGACGCTTTGTCTTCTATAACACAGAGGTACGTTACATTTTTTGGCTTTGAATCTCCTGGTCCTAACCTGGTTCACGTTTCCAAACATAGTCTTTTCATGATCTTGTAGGTTCATGATGCTTCTGATCCGAAGGTTAAGAACCTAGGTGTTGACGCATTTCCAGCGATAGTTGGCTGGTTATCTAATGGGGAGAAGCAAGTCTTGAAGACAGGGATCACTGTGAAAAATCTGAAATCAGCTGTCCAGGAGATTGGTAAATTGCTAGAAGCATTTGAGAAGAAGAACAAAAAGGTCTCTTCTAGTAGTCAGCCTGGCCAAGCAAAGAGCGAGTCCGTAGAAAAGATACATCTTCTCTCGAGAACAAATTTTGATTCCATTTGTGGAGGGAACGTTCCTGTTTGTATCGTTGGTGCTTTCAGATCTTCACAGGGTAAAGAGAAGCTGCACTCAATATTGTCGAAGGTAAGCAATTGCTCTATGAATAGACCTTTTTGGTTCTTTGACATGATTGATTAATAGTTCTCTTTGCTCTGCTCTTTGTTCAGGTGTCACAGAAGTCTTTGTCTAGACGACAAGCTTCAGGAACAGGCTCTCAGGACACGGTTTCATATTCCCTTGTAGACGCGGCAAAACAATCTTCGTTCTTGAGCTCATTTGACAAATCAGAGTTCAAAACATCTGACAAGGTTCTAATAGCATACAAGCCTAAACGAGGTAAGTTTGCTACGTTTAAAGGCGACATGACGATGGAAGAAGCTGAGAAATTCGTAGCGGCTGTTCTGAACGGAGACATACAGTTCTCAAAGACAAGACAGAAACCTCAGATTAAATGAAAAGTTTTGTTTCTTAAGGGAATCCTTTATCTTTTCTCGAGTCCTGTGGAGGTTCTTGTAATTGGAGAAGGGAAAGTATGTGTATTAGAGACGTGAGTGAAATAGTTTTATAGGAATAGAGGTTACATAAACATGGAACTGAGGTTAACTTTGTAATTATTATGAATGTAAACACTCTGGAGCATAATGCTTTAGAAGAGTATAATGATGGTTGGTTCTAAGTGAAGAAGTACGTTAAACTCTTGAGATCAGTTCATCAGAGGACCAAATTTTTATCAACCCTTCCAGACCTCCGATTCCGAAAACCGGAGAAAAAATTTAATTAAAACCGGCGAACCAGTCTTTCCTTACTAAACCGGTAATCTTTTGGTTCAAGTTAAAAATAAAAACCCTCTGGCCGAGTCAGAGGGCGTGTGTTTTATCAGCAAAAGAAAAACCCTGATTCTTCTTCTTCACATTGTCGCGACTTCTGGTGTTCTCTTCTCATCTTCCTCGCGAATCCGATTTGCAGTTAGTCGTTACAGTTCTCATCTCCTAGACTTTGTTAATTTCAGGTTATTACCATCACCTTAGAAAGCTGGTTTCTCGTTGCTCGATTTCTTTTTTTCTTCAGTAGGTTCCAGAATTTGTCTCAGTTGAACACTTACAGTTCCATGAATAGATTAGGGTTTAACTCACTTGTTTCAGCGTAGCTTGAGATTATGTTCACTAGATCGACTCATGAACTGACAATGCTATGTTGTTCCACACTTACAACTCCATGAATCCATTAAGGTTCAAGCACAGTTTGAGATTGTGTCGTATTGTCAATGCTAAGGTTATTGGAAGATTAAATCAATGGATTATGTCTTTTTTGTAATATTAGAGGATGTATAAACCGTTTTGGAACGTTGTTAATTTGTTGCAGATGGTTATATGCCTGTTGCTGCTGAGCATCATATATTAGTAGATAGGCCATCTTAGACATCATGGGAATCCAAAATCTTTTATGGCAAGTGACGAAGAAAGCATTCACTGGAGGTATCATAGGGGTTACTATTTCAGATAGATGTTGTAGCGTTGTTCCGGTGAGAGGAGATTCCATGTCCCCGACATTCAATCCCCAGCGAAATTCTTATTTAGGTTAGTGTATGTGAGAAGAAAATGCTCCGAAAGTACTTTGTTTGAACCATTCTTCCTTCTTATAGATGTTTAATTGTTGTGCAGATGATTATGTTTTGGTAGAGAAATTTTGCCTTCAGGATTACAAGTTTGCGCGTGGTGATGTTGTAGTGTTCAGGTATGTTCCCTCTAACTAATGCCAAGCCACTTTTGAGTTGTCCTTTAAAAAGAGATGATAAACTATATAAATGAGTATATTGATTAGTATATGTTGGTCTCTTTGTCATGTCTTTTATTGGACACTTACAGCATTGGCAACTGTTATTAAAAAATTAGTTCACTAGAGCCTTGCAAAAAGCTGTACCTTTTAAATATGTTGGCCATGGAATCAAACTCTTTGGATTCAATCTTTTTTTTCTTTTGCTTCCATAGCTCCGTTTTTTTTTTCTGGTTCGTTCAGGTCTCAAATATGTTTCATAATGTTCCTCCGACATTGTGATATATTTTTGAATTACATAACTGAGGTTCTGACAATGGGATAATTTATATTTGTGACAGCTCTCCAACTCATTTCAGGGATAGATACATAAAGAGGATAGTGGGGCTGCCTGGGGAATGGATAAGTAGTTCACGGGATGTGATCAGAGTCCCAGAAGGACACTGTTGGGTAGAAGGAGATAACAAAGCTTCCAGCTTGGACTCCAGAACCTTTGGTCCTGTAAGTCCTCTGCTTCTTGACATATCTTCTTCAAAGAATTAGGTGATACTCTTCAAGGCTTGTCCCTTATGATTGATGTGTATAAACTTGTTAATGCAGATTCCTTTGGGTTTAATTAGAGGACGGGTGACTAGTGTCGTGTGGCCTCCTCAAAGGGTAAGCAAGATTAGTTGATAAAGAGAAGGAGAAGAAAGGAAGAGAAGGTAAAGTTTCTTCCTCCTCCATACGAATATTCCCTTCCTCAAAGATTCTTTATCGTGGAATCTGCTTTACACCAAAAGAATGATGATTTTATCAGAAAGATTGAAAGTTCGATTTTTTTTGTTTCCCATTTTTTCACAATTTGTAGAACTGCATGCTCGCGCTTTTTATGGTGTGTGCATTTTATATAATCAAATGGGTCTCTATTCAGCTCCATGTTCCTCAAGATTCTCTATGGAAACTCTAAAATTCACATTTGTTTCCTTCAAAAATCATATTTATAACCCCTTTTCTCAAACTGGAAATAAAGGTCACGTCTCAGTGATAGCATATTCACATTATTTTGTATTGGACGTGATACAAAAGGTCTCAGGCCAACTCCATCCACGAGTATCTTTAAAACAGGTTCCACTATCAAAAGTAATAATAATTTAATCATGTGTAATTTTGGAATTAAAATTTATTTCTTTTTTAAAAAGTTAACCATTCAGAAGTTATCAAATGAGACTTGGACGATCAGAAGCGGTACATAGAGCAGCATTAACTGGGTGCTTACCCCGGTGCTTAGCTTTAAAAAAAAAAAAAAAAAATGAAAACAGAGCGCCGGTTGTTTCCACTGTTCGCGGGTTCCACTGACACGTGGCGGCCCGCGAATGT
>NC_027752.1:43390478-43429299 GCF_000695525.1 Brassica oleracea var. oleracea | reverse complement strand
AAAAAAAAAAAAAAAAAAAGCACCCCAAATGGGGTGCTATGGTTAATTATGCTCTAAAAGCTCCACTTTAAGAATCCAATCTACTCTCTTTTGCTTCTTTTTATTATTTTAATATTTTTTTTGTTTTAAAAACCCAAGTTAGAAGTTGCCGATGGACGTGCTCTCAGTCAACATTCATTCATTAGGTCTATTTTTTAAAAAGTCACACATGTTGTAATGCTTCTCTTTTAATATATAGGGGATCTTATCATTTAAATTTTGGGTTCAACAGAAATTTTTATTGGACTATCAATAATTAGAATTAAACAATAAATGATTCATTAGATTTATAGATAGTATAAATTAAATAGATATAATTTAATGTTGTAATATTATACCTCCATATATTAATTATTTAAATATTTATCAATGTTAACTTTTAAAATTATAATTTTTTTTTTAAAATAACAAAAATCATATTATCTAACAACGATTAATCTTTACTACCTTAAACCAGTGAAAAAAGTTTAAAACTATATAGTTTATTTTAAAAATTAAACAAAAACTAAATGTTAATTATTTACTCGATAATATAAATTTATAAAGGGAAAAGTTTAATTTTTAAAAAAAATTCTAAATTTGTGAAATGTTACAAAATCTTTGAATATGACAATAAAACAATATTTTACTAATCTTTATATATATAGTTACGATTTTAATAATGAAATAATAATCCAAAAATATATATTTGGAAGAATATACAAATACATGTGAAAGTTTGAAACAATCTATTCAATGAAAAAAATATACCGTAAACTTATTATGTTTTAAAAATCGATAGACACATCCCCTATATATTATTTGAGAAGCATTACAACTTCTTTTTGTAGCCACATGTCATCATTAGAATGATTCTTAGAATCATTAGAGAAATATGTTGGTCCATCTAATTATATAATAAGTTTTTTATTAAACTAACAATAAATTCATCATTAATGTACTTTATTATTTCCTTAAATAAAATTTACGGAATTTATGATCCATGGTTTAAAATTTTTGTTCTGACAAAATACAAATGATTACAAATATTATACAAGTAAAAAGTCTAATTTAATTGATTATTAAGATTAATATATATATCGTTTTAAATTAAACTATAAACCATATAAAATACAATATTTTTGTTTCAAAGTTTACTTTGGACAATTTTTTTGATAAAAATTTTGAGCGATCATTGACAACTTATTTTTTTTTTAAATTATAAATTACTAAAACTATTAATCCCGCATTGAAAATTTTGTTATCAGTAATTTAAATTTTTTTCTATAAAAGATACAAATGATCAAAAAAACTATATGAGTAGAAATCAACATTTAATAGACATTGATATTAAAAATATACTAAAATATATTATCTATGTTAGTATCATTTAAATTTAATTACATATCCTATCAAATATAAAAAAAAATATTTTTTGGATTAATAAAATTGATTTATATAACAAAAATCATATTATCTAACAATGATTAACCTTTACTACCTTAAACCAATGAAAACAAATTTAAAACTATATAGTTTATTTTAAAAATTAAACAAAAACAAATGTTTAATTATTTACTCGAGAATATAAATCTACGAAGCGAAAAATTTATTTTCTATAAACTTTCTAAATTTGTGAAATGTTACAATATTTTTGAATATGACAATAAAACAATATTTTACTAATCTTTATATATATAGTTACGATTTTAATAATAAATTAATAATCCAAAAATATATATATAGAAGAAGATACAAATACATGTGAAAGTTTGAAATAATTTATTCAATGAAAAAATATACTGTAAACTTATTATGTTTTCAAAATTGATAGACACATATATATTATAACATATACTAATTTAAAATTGAAAACAAAATATTTATATAAAAATAAATAAAAATAAAAACCCGGTTGCGCGGGTCGAGATCTAGTTCACGTTTTTTTATACTGGACGTGATACAAAAGGTCTTAGTTCTAGCTCACACTACTTTGATTATGGTTAGCTACGGTTATCTAGCACAATTTTGTTTATTGAACCGGTTAACTTGCCGGTTCAAAATTAATTAAATGAGTCATAACCCGTGGGGATAGAGAGATAAAGTAACAGGTGTCATTCATTAATTTTAATTTCCTTGGAGAGAAAGGGCCATGGGCCGTAGCCCTTGCTATTTAATCAAAAAAATAAAAAAAATATTATAAATGCATGAGAAAAAAATTCGAAACATTTCTCGCTGGGCGTTTCTCCTTCGGGTAAGATCAGTTTTTGGCTGTTCCAATTTCTTCTCTTCTTTTTCCTTTTGGTCCTCGATTTTCCTCTGGCAGTAAGATTTTTTCTCATCGTCTGGGGATGAAAATTCCTGGGAGATCAATTTCATTTTCCGTTTCTCTCTCTCCTACTTTTTTTTTTTTTTTGTCACTGGGCGTCTTGCGAAGTACGCAAGTTTCTAGTAGAACTTTTTGATCGGAAACTTTTTTATTTTATTTCTCGAGATTAACGCGCTTGATATTTGATTGTGTTCTACGCGTTTGTTGTAGTGTTGTTTCGTTTGGTTTTGTTCAATCGACGCTCCACGGAGAATTGAGATCTATTTGTGTGTTCAGACAGGTGGATTTGTTTGGAGATGGGAAGACTATTCGTGATCGACCTCCAAGGAGAAACTTACAGCTGCAAACATTGCCACACTCCTTTCGCACTTACCGATGATCTCATCTCCAAGGTTTGTTTACTCATTTCTTTTGAATGCTGTGCAATCCCAGAATTGATTCCATTGTTATGTTTTGTTCTAACTCTGTTTGAAACACACACACACACACACACACAAACCCTCTCATGCATTTTCGGAAACAACTTTGGAACAATTCTTGTTGATATTTGAGTGTTTCAATTTGAACAGACAGCTACCTGATTTTAAATGTTTCATGATCTGATTGTGTGTTGTTTGCAGTCGTTTCACTGCAAGCATGGAAGGGCTTATCTTTTCGAAAACGTGTGAGTTGCTACTACTTTGAAGTGGAATCTGATGATATCATACCATTGAATCCTGTTGACAAAGGCTCCTTTGTTCTATTAGCAACTCTCTTTTTATTTTTGGATGTCATTAGTGTCAATGTGACTGTTGGAGAGATGGAGCATCGCATCATGATGACTGGCTGGCACACTGTAGCTGACATCTTCTGCGTTTGCTGTGGCTCTCTCGTTGGATGGAAATACGTACAAAATACTCAGCACTACTCATTTATTCCAAACAACTCTCTTTGATGCTAGTTCTCATTTTTTGTCCCACAGGAGATTGCATACGAAAAGTCTCAGAAGTACAAAGAAGGAAAATTCATCATTGAAAGGTTTTTGATCTTTCAACATTTGACTTCTTAATATCTCTCAATACTCCAAACAAAAAGACCATCACAAAGCTTACGTTGGAAGTGGTGTAATCAATGGTGAGCAGGTTTAAAGTGCTTGGACCCGATGGAGGCGGATACGACATGAACGAGGACGAGCCCATGATTGGAAGTGACGAAGAATAAAACGGGCCTTCCCTTTTCTTTTTACAAGAGCCCTGTAGTGTTGTTGTTGGAGATATTTCGCAAGTGGTCAATGCAAAATACTCCACAATTTTTTTTCCGGGTAAGCATAAGTAACAAACCAAATATATTTATAAACTTAATAAATATAGCTATGTTTTATAATTTTAATGAGTATCAAAATCGTTTTAGAATTTGTTTTGAACGAACTAATCTCCAATTCTGACACTAACTTTAGGATATGGATTGCTTCTACTTACATGCCTCTCGTAACAAAATCTATAAATGAATTTCCTTGCGAAAATATAAGAATTTACTCTGGACTCCTTACTGAAAGCGACACATTAACTTAGTGATGACAACTGCGAGCTACATAACATGGATTTTATGTTGTTAAAATGGAAGGCTAATCGAACGATGAAGAGTTTTTTTTAAGCTATGTTTCCTAGTTTGTCGTGAAGATTCGCTGCCAGGCCTCCACACCTGGCTTTCAACGTCATACTCGTATCTAGTTCAGGATACAAAATGTATCGTACCATAATTATTTTTAACACCTGAAGAAGACAAGTAGCGTTTTCGTAATTAAATTCATGTTCATGGGCAAAGACTGCAACAACGTGTCCCGTGAGATCCTCTTGCGTTTTGAACCCGATGCTTCGTGTTCTGTTCAAACTTTTCAAAAAACCATACTCAATTAAATTAAATACAAATAGGAGAAAAAAACAAGAGAGATGGTACGAATAAGACCTGTCTGGTTTGAATTTGGAATTTTTAAATTATTACCAAATCTTAATAAATTAAAATAAAAAAACTACTCGAGACGAACATCTTCCCCACCTTCTTCTTCTTCAACTCAAAAACTTCTACTTTTCTCTCTAGATCAAATTTTTTTTTTGAAGTTTGTGGGTTCTGATCATATGTTCTTTAATGGTTTGCTATGATTCTCATTGGTGCTTCTTCTAGGCTTTTAGCTTTCTCGAGGGTCCCATTAGTGTGATCTCCTCAGATCTGATTGGTCCGATTCTATTCTTTTTATTTTGTTCTGGAGATTTTTTCTAGTTGTTGTGTAAGTTCGGAAACGAGACCAAGAAACCTTCAATCAAAAAATGTTGACACACGACAGAGATGAAGAACTCTCTATGTTCCTTGAGATGCGTCGACGCGACAAAGAACGTAGAGGAGAATCTCTTGTAACAGGTTATATTACCATTTGTATATATAGATATATGTCTCAGCAATGGTGTCTTAAACTTAAACTGTGTTTTGCCTCTGTTAGGATCTGATCATTTAAGTATCAGCGGAGCGTTGACGACTGCTGCTGCTGCGGCGCTCTCTGGTGTCTCCGAAACGGTGTCGTCTCAACGTTATCCTCTCCGGAGAACCGCCGCCGAGAACTTCTTGTACTCAGAGAATGAGAAATCCGATTACGATTGGTAATGTTTCCATTTTTATAAAACAAAAAAATAGATCGATCTTGTAATCATCGAATGTGTTGTCTTGTCTGATAAATCTTATCATTTTTGTTGTTGGTCTTGTCTCTTCTTCAGGCTGCTTACGCCGCCGGGCACGCCGCAGTTTGAGAAAGAGTCACATAGGAGCGTAATGGAACAGAGTGATGCTCCTAGTTCTCGTCCCACGGCTCTTAAATCTCGGGTACGAAACTTGTTTAGGCATAAGTGATTCATGTTTCTTTTATAATGTCTCTGGTCCAAGCATTGATTTAAACTCTTCTTGTTTTGGTTCTGCAGCTAGGGAACTACCGTGAAGATATCGTCTCAGGGAACAATAATAAGCCCCAAATGTCATCGTCCTCCTCTGTAGCTGGACTCAGAAGACCGTCTTCATCAGGTAGCTCAAGGTCGACGAGCAGACCTTCTACACCAACTAGAAGGTCTACAACCCCAACCACCTCCACAACAAGGCCTGTGACAACCACTAGAGCTTCAAACTCTAGATCGTCAACACCCACCTCACGTGCAACATTAACTGCTGCACGTGCTACTACCTCCGCAACGGCTCCACGCACCACAACATCTAGATCAGCTACTCCAACTCGGACTAAGACTCAGCCTTCTTCCGCACCTTCTAAGAAACCTTTATCAAGGTCGGCCACGCCAACCCGCAGGTCTCCAACCCCGACCGGTCCATCAATAGTTTCGAGTAAAGCTCCGTCTCGAGGGACTTCTCCAACTCCAACCCCAACCGGTCCATCAATAGTTTCGAGTAAAGCTCCCTCTCGAGGGACTTCTCCAACTCCAACTCCAACCCCGACCGGTCCATCAATGGTTTCTAGTAAAGCTCCGTCACGAGGGACTTCTCCCACTCCAATAGTGAATTCATCGAAGCCTTGGAAGCCGCGGGAGATGCCTGGTTTCTCTTTAGAAGCCCCACCGAATCTGAGGACATCTGTATCAGATAGACCAGTCTCAGCTACAAGAGGCAGACCTGGAGTAGCCTCAGCACCAGGCTCAAGATCAAGTTCCATAGAACGCGGCAACGGCCACACCAGTAATGGCGTCGGACACGCAAGAAGACAATCTTGCTCCCCGTCAAGAGGCCGGGCTCCTGTAGGGAACACCAACGGGAGCCTGCCAGGTGCACGTGGGCGAGGAAAGGCCAACAACGGCGATAGCCCAGTGGCTATGGGTAATAAAATGGTCGAGAGAGTGGTGAACATGAGGAAACTAGGTCCACCACGGCTAACAGAAAGCGGCGGTCGAGGAACCTCGAAATCTAGCTCTGCTTTTAACAGCCTTGGCTATGGGAGAAACCTCTCCAAGAGCTCCATCGATATGGCCTTGAGACATATGGTACGATCACTCTTTAGTCTTTACAATACTATCTCTTTTCATTTTAGTTGATGTTTAAGATTTTTGCACAATGATTAAAAAAAATACATTTTATCTTAGTTATAAAAATAGTATTAAATTAAACCAGTTCAACCAATAAAAAATAATGCAGTATTTCGTAATTTCACTTTACATTAAATTTTATCTAAAATACTAAGAACACATTTATCATGCAAAAATTTTTTAATTTAAATACCAAAAAAAATAAAAGAGGGAGTATTTGTTTTCTTCTTTTAGAGTAGCATTGGGCGTGTGTTTGTTAATAACAACGTTACCTGTCGGCTTTTTACGTGTGTAGGATATAAGACGAGGCATGACAGGGAATCTCCGGCCGCTTGTCACGAAAGTTCCGGCATCATCAATGTACAGCGTGCGAAGCCGGTCGAATAGTGTCACCAACTCTCCGATGGCTACGAGCAGCACTGTCAGCTCATCCGAACCGAACTTTGACAACATCAACATTTTGTGCTTAGATGGGAACGATGCCGAAAACGATGATCTTCTTAGCGAGAGAAGCTTTTCTTCTCCGCGAGACCAGTTCCCCAAGTTCACATCTTGATCTATAATTACAATATAAATCATATGTTTTTGTTTACTATACTTAAACAACGTGTTTGTAATCGATCATCCCTAAAGTCTATGAAACTCAGGTATCAAATGTGTTTTGTTCTTCATAAATGTCTCCTCACAATGCAAACAGAGATAGAGATAATCTAATAAATGACTAGCAAACTCGGTTTGCTCTTCTAAGTTTTCATAGGTGAAGTTGGGAGATAACATGTACAATTTCCGTCGATTGGAGTCATACCTTTTCAGCATGTTTATGAATAACAGGAGCAGGACGTCGTTTTTTAATGGTTTAGCTTAGTCTCCTACAAGAACCAGTCTAACCAGCAATCACAAAGCATGGTCTGAACATTGAAAAGAAGCGAGATGATTAAGATCACATTATCACATCTAAAAAATTTGATATACTGGCTCAAGGGGTCTACAATATCTAAAGAGTCTTGCTTCAGTAACCGGTGGCTTGTCAGTAATCTTGGTGTCTCTTGATGTTTCAGAAACAAAGTTGTCTGGTGGTGAAATCTCCGGTGCTTTGAGCAACTGCATTTCAATGTACTTTCAGATGCAAGAGGGCCGGTCCTGAGATTTTGGGGGTCTTAGGCGATATTTGTAAAGATTTCATTGAAAAAAAAAATTTAAAAAAATTTGGGAGCCTATGTTTATGTAATTTTTTTTCAAAAAATTTGGAAGCCTATGTTTATGTAATTTTTTTCAAAAAATTTGGAGGTCCTAGGCGAATGTTTCATCCGGCTTTGTCCAGGACCGACATACAAGGAAAACTTATTCAAAAGAAGCATCATTTAGTCTCCTCTCAGATATGAATCAACAAAAATGGAAAAGATAGATGCTTCAAGTTGTCAAAGAACTTGATATCATCAGAAGAGAGTAACTTAAAACAGTTGAAGAACAACTCTCTATCTATGTGTGGTGCTTATATAGTAGGAAAGTTAACTAACAATAGTTTAAAATGAATCACCAAAGATGCCATTCAGTTTAGTTGTCTCATTACCTGACATGCAGTATATTCCTATGTCGCAAAGGACAACTGTGTTCAAAATAATAATTGGCATAATTTTGCAACATTCCCTCGACTTTGAATAATTGAAACTTATTAAAATAATACATCAACTATCGACAATAATACTGTACGTCAAAAATGAAGAAGATTAAGTATTTGGAAAAAAGATTTTATGCACCTTAACTATGCTTTCGATTGTCAATGTCAACAGATGCTTCCATGACTTGACATGTTGTGTGGATGAAAATGTAGGTGATACTTATTCAAACCTTTCTTTTTCTAGGTTTAATTTTCAATTTAATTTACTTTATTATAATGGATTTTGATTAGACAAAATATTTTTTTTTAAGAAACCCAACGACTTGATCTGTTAGGAAAGTGCCTCACACATCTAATATCTAAAACTCACTTTTAGCCTTTAAGGTGCCTTCTTAGTCATGAGTAACGAAATTGTTAATTCAAGATAGCTAGTGTTTTTATTTATCAGTCAAAAGACTCAAAACCAAACTCAAACCGAGTTATTCTGACCATTGTTTGTTGTGGAAATAATCAAAGGGATGATGGAAGAAAAGTCGTCAAAAGATATGTGTCTTTTTTTAAATATTAGCAAAAATAAAGTGTTGGAGAATCATGATCGCTTATCTAAGGTTATGGTCCCCCATTAATTTAGTTACATAACGAAAGTAATAATTAATTAATACTTCTTCCATTTCGAATTAGATGTGTTTTAGAGCCAAATTTTTATTTCAAAATTAGAGTCGTTTTATGATTTAAATGCAAAATTTATTAATTTTTTATTTTAATTTATTTTTCTATTGGTTGAAATCTGGTTAGATGTATTGGTAATGATGTTTTTATTTAGTAAATAAATAAACTTAAATGTTTTATTATTCGGTGCGTTGAAGTCTAGAACTACGCATTGATATATATCGTAGTCTAACGTAGACTTCATCGTTCTCTGGCGGCTTAACAACTTTTCAAAAGACAACAGCTTCAACACCAAGCACCAAAGCTTCTCACAGACAAATTATAAGACAGCAAACAAAACACGTTCTTCACAAACTGGTTTCCTCCAAAAATGGATAGTGAAATAGCTAGAAAAGTCACGGCGATGATTGATCACCGGCGGTTAAACCGCTCCGGATCATCACTATTCACAGCCTTTGCTGCCTCAGTAATAGCTCTGATAGTTTTCACGGTCGTCATCGTCTCTAACTTATCGGTGAGAGATATCTCGGAGGTGGTGAAGATAGAGATCAAGACCGTTGTTCCTTACTTACCTCTGAGATCAGAGAGAGAGCTAAGCGCTGGCAAGAACAACTACACGATCAAGCAGATTACCACAGTTAAAGAGAATAACAATCTCGAGATTCTCGAGACTTTTGGAGGCAAAGGCGTGTCGGAGAAGTTTCAGCAAAGAGCAACAGAGTTTTTGAGAGATGATTGTGAAGTCAGTTTCATGATGACGTGGATCTCCCCTGTTGATAAGTTCGGTAAGAGAGATGTTTTGTCTGTGGAAAGCGTGTTTAAATCACATCCTCGTGGTTGTTTAATCATTTTATCATCGACGATGGATTCTCCACAAGGGTTTAGAGTCTTGAAACCGTTTCTTGATCGCGGTTACAGAGTTACTGCGGTAACTCCTGATTTACCTTTCTTGCTCAAGGACACAGCGGGAGAGTCGTGGCTTGAGGAGATTAAGACAGGGAAGAGAGATCCCGGGAAGATCTCTTTAGCTCAGAACCTCTCAAACCTCATGAGACTCGCGTACTTGTTCAAGTTCGGGGGCGTTTATTTGGACACCGACATGATAGTGCTGAAAAGTTTTAAGCCTCTGAGGAACGTGATCGGTGCGCAGACTCTCGAACCGGTTTCGAGAAACTGGACGAGGCTGAACAACGCGGTTTTGGTCTTCGACAAGAACCATCCTCTCTTGAGGAAATGTATCGAAGAGTTTGCGTTGACTTTCAACGGGAACGTTTGGGGTCATAACGGACCGTATCTTGTTTCTAGAGTTGCACGAGCTGTTGAAGGAACGGTTGGTTATAACTTCACTGTCATGACGCCTCCTGCGTTTTATTCGGTTAATTGGATTGAGATTGGGAAGCTCTTCAAGGTTCCGAGAACCGAGAAGGATAGGAAGAGAGTGGAAGTCAAGGTTCTTGAGATGCAGAGGAGAAGCTACGGGTTGCATTTGTGGAATAAGTTTAGTAGTAAATTTGAAATTGAGAAAGGTAGTGCCATGGATAAAATCGTTTCGGATCATTGTGTGATCTGTGAGAAAGTCTCTGTATCATAATACTTTGTAAGTTTATTACCATTGTAGAATAGCTTTTAGACTGTAATTAACAATGAAAACCTTATTGATCATTTTTCCGATTGAAATAAACTTCGACCAACTCTAATTAATCATTCTCCAGGTCTACACCATACAAAATGTATTTTTCTCAACCGAATTTCAATTGAAGAATTGAGGTTGACGTTACAATCGTGGAATTATTATTTTCAGTGTTCAAAAAGGAATAGTCACTGACGATGACTTAAGGCATATCGTTAGGCGCTAAGCTAGCAACTGACTACTGTATAAAAATTTAGATTATCAGCTGGACAGATGTTTAGATTCTATAAATAATATGATATATTATAATAGTTTACAAATAATAAATTTTTATTTTATAAAATTTTATGATATAGTATTAGTTATTATAATTGAAATTTTATATTTATAAAATATTATATTTTTAGATAGTTAAAACCGTAACAACCAAATTTTTTGGAGGGTTTATTATATAGACGCGCTAAGAGACTCGCTAAAGGCTAAAACGTTTTTTCAGAATACTTGCACATCTTATTCAACGTTTGGCGTTTTGCGTTTGGAATGAAATAACAATTGGGCCAGGCCCATATATAGTCAGCGTCATCAGTTACAATTACATTTCTTCCCTCAGCCCAATTGACATAACCGGCTCGAGCTGAATCGTAGATCAGACCGGAAAGTGATAATGGTTTCCGACGGAAGCGAGCGCCTGAAGCTCAACGTCGGCGGCGAAATCTTCGAAACCACGGCATCCACCATTCAATCAACCTGCCCAGACTCTCTCCTTGCTGCTCTCTCAACACCAACCTCTCACGGATCGAACCCCGTCTTCATCGATCGCGACCCGGAGCTTTTCTCCGTCATCCTCAACCTCCTCCGAACCGGACGTCTCCCAGCTAACTCCTCCTCCGTCTTCTCCAAGCAAGAGCTACTCGATGAAGCTCTTTATTACGGCGTCGAGTCACTCCTCCGGTCGGCGATGCTGCCTCCGCCGCTGCTTGGTTTCGACGCTTCTCTAGCTTCCACCATCACGCCGGCGACCGACGGAGTTCCGTCAGCTTTCACCGCAACCGCCGGAGACGCTTCTTTATGGATCGCGCACGGCGGACAGATCTCCGTCTACGATTGGAGCCTCTCCCACGCCGTAACCGTCCGCACGCATCTCAGTGACGTCACGTCGATCTGCCGCGTGTGGGACGAGGCGGCGGCGATCGGATCCGGATCCGCGTCGGGGCTTCACTTCTACGATCTCTCGAGCGGACGTTACGTCGGATCCACGCACTGGACTGATCCGGAAGATCCGAGGATCCACAAGGCGCGAGTCGCCGCCGTCGCGGATTCTCCCGGCGGAGTGTTCGCATCGTTTGATTGCTTGCATAGAGAGAACAGCGTTCTCCAGATCGATAAATCCACTCTCCAAGTCGCCGCCGTCATCGGCCAGCAATCCGGAAGCTCAGCTAAAACCGCCGTACCGGAGAAGCTCCGGTGGATCCCTGATAACGGTCTTTTAGTCGGATCCGCCGTTCACCGAGGAGTGTTCGGATGCTCCGGGTACATCCGGATCTGGGACCCGAGATCCAGGGCCATTGTGTGGGAGACAAGCGAGCCAGGCTCGGGACGAAGCAGCAGGTTCGGAGACGCGTTAGCTGACGTGGACGTGGACGTTGAAGAGTCAACTCTCTTCAAGGTGTGTTCTAAGTCAGGTGATCTCGGAATGGCAGACCTTCGTAAATTAGGCGAAGATCCGTGGGTATACGTGTCAGATGATAATCCTGGCGCGTGGAGTGCAGACGACGGAGAGAGAAGCGGCGGTTACAGCGTCGTGCATTGTTATAGAAAGCAAGTGTTGGCCGCGAGAGGTGGGGCGTTGGAGGTGTGGTCGAGTGTTGAGGGGAAGACGAGTGGTGGTCTGATTCGTAGAAGGAACTTTGTAGACAAGGAAGAAGACTCGAAGAGAAGGATGGTTTCTAAAGTTGAAGCAGGAGGTGATAGGTTGTTTGTTTCTCGGGAATATATGGAAGGTGTTGAGGTCTGGGAGAGTTCTAACTCCTCGAGTATGATAGAAATGTGATCAAGCGGCTCTGTAGTGTCATATTCTCTTACCTTTTCAGGAAAATGTTTTGTTTCTTGGGAGAACAGTTGAACATACTGTAATGAAGAACAGGAAGATTCAAACTTCGCTGTTGTCACATTCACCAGGATTCACAGAGTTTTTCTCATTGTAAGGTTATGGTTGTAGTTGATAACTGATAAGAAACTAGGTTAGGTTCTAGTTGAGTGGGAAAATCAAGTTCGAAAACAATAAAGTGAAATGCAGGCTCTGCTGTGGATAAAAGTCTACTCATAGTCATAGAAGCCCTTTGTGGTGGATTTGATAGAAAGAAAAGAAAACATCTTCATCAATTCATTGTATTTAATTGATCTATATCTCCATGATTATTACGTTAGACTTCAAAAGTCAATATTATGTTAGCATAATGAATTTATGATCATATGCATATCTTTGTCTTGAAAGCAAAGCTTCTGTTGTAGAGAGGTACTACGTAGAGCTAAAGTTCAACTACTCTTTTTGTCTTTCTCAACCTACTCAACCTAATGCTCTCTTTACTCATGAAATGTTTTACCTTTTTGAACAAGACAGAGAATCTTCCTTTATGTCTTTGCTTTCTTGTCAGTGTAATAAAACCTTTTGTTGCAACTTCGGTAGTGGATTCCAGTTTCACACAAGGTCGTCTTGAGCGGAGAGCAACACACATTTTATTTTATTTTTAAATGTAAGCTTTTCTTTGGATTCTTTGGATACAATTGTATTGATAGGTTTTGTTCATGGTAGGTCAGGTTTTATGGACCTACAATTTCTGAAACGCTTAAGATTTGTTATGATGAAAATAATTTGTGTTTTCCTTTTTGTTGAATAAATCCTTCTTTTAAGAAATTTATTGGACTTTTCCTCTTGTTTTTTTCTTAACAAGGATTATTATTAGTGGGGTAAAAAAAACAAGAAAACCAAGTGGGGATTTCCATGAGCTTTCTTGTCTTTGGTTCTTTGATGTGGGCTCCTCTTTTTAATTTTAAACCTGGTTTCTCTCTTATGCTACACAATGGAAGTTTTTTTTTATTGAAAAAACACAATGGAAGTTCTAACATTAAACAACTTAGTGTTTATACCAAAGAACACACATACGAATTGTGTAATTTTCTATTTCCCCAGCAAACTTGATCCATGATTTGCAATGGATTTTTTCCTTGTTTTTTTGGTTAAAAGGTTTCAAAATGAGTGTTGAAAAGAGGTCAATAACCTCGTAATTTTTTGTGAACTGAAAAGTAGTTTAAAATACTCCTACACAATGCTCAATTCACAATTCTCAACTCTTTTAACATTTCACCAGAAGAAAAGGAGAGTAGGAGTTCCATTTGATCCGAATCCTAACCGGTCAAATCAAGAAGACCACGTCGAGACAGAGTTTGATCTGGACAGTGAAAAAGAAGAGTTCAAGAACTCAATGCAGTCTTCAATAGCTTCTGCTCTGTGAGACTCCGACTCAGCTAGAGACTTGGACCTCTTCATATAAATAGACGATGAAGAAGAAGATGAAGACAGCAACAATGATGACGTATTGTCGGTCGTACTCTTCCCGGAGGACATAGAACGCAGCGTTTTGGCGACTCTAGCTCGTATACGTCGGATGAGCTTCCTTCCAGTAGGCGAGGCCTTGAGACCGAAACTGAGAAATCCAATGAGGACCACCTTTCTCTGGTCGTGATGTTTTTGGAATATAGGTTCCTCAGTGGCTTCTTGGTTAGGACTAAAGCTTACTCTTTTGCATGCTCCTCGTGACATATTTTTTTTGTCTGAAATTATGTTGATGAGAGAGAGACCAAGATAGTTCGTAAAGAGAAGCAAACGGGAAAGACTATTTATGTGGAGGTGTGTTTTGACTTTTGACTAATGTCAGAAAATACATTGGGGTTAAAATGTAAAAAAAAAATAGAAACAGAGGGGTAAATATGTTATTAATCTATTTAAAATCTTGAGAAATTAGACCAATATACCTAGAAAAATCCATAATTAGGTAAATATCTTAAACACTATTGATATTTCTAAACCTCAATTTTGTCTCTGCCCTTGCCCTTCCCCATGTCTTTCTGCCCCTGCCCTTCCAGCTCCTGCCCATACTTCTTTCTTCTCCTTTTTATATCTCCCTAAATTTTTTTGCCAAATAATAATCTTTTTCTCTTTTTCATCTTCTCTAATCCATTATTACACCCACTTTTTACAAATAAACTTTTCTCTTTATGTATACACGGTTGTGGATCCAATAAAATGATCTCTTCGATGAGTTCATCTAGAAATGGTAGGAGATAGATCCTAACACAAACCCAACATTGATTGAATCAAATCTCTCACCATGAACCGAGGAGATTGAATTTCTGCAGAACTTGATGTTTGGAAATCTTATATCTTTATCACCTCATGAATTCGTCTACCACAATCTCTTCGTCGATTCACTCGGTCTCAACCACCACTGTACGTATTGGATAGATCTCGTCGATTCAGATGCTGGTGTATGTATGGGCTGTACAGTCAGAAAGATAGGGTCTCTCCGACATCGATAAAAAGAACACGAAGCTAACACTTCAGTAGCGAGTATCATGAGCATGTAAATCTTTGCTTAGCTGTTACAATACATGTTAAAGATTTTTTAAATGGTTTATAAGATTTTAATAAATAGCTGACATTGGCTTATACATAGTTTGTTAAATGGTACGAAATTGGTTACCAGTTTAACAAGTCATATAACATTGTACGTCACAACTTAGCAGTTACATTTTATACAATATGTTGTCATTAACATGTACATGTTTGGTTAACTGTTATAAAACATGTTATCGCTTTTTAAATTGGTTGGCAAGATGTTAAAAATAACTATTGTTACATGATATATATTTTCTTAAATGGTAAAAAATAGATTATCGTGTTAACTTAATCATTATCTATTCCAACTAATATATTCTTAACGGTTAACAATTATTGTATATAAATCAATAAATTATTGTATTGTTACTAATACTTTACTGTGTTTCTTTTCTCTTTATGTATTGTGTTTTCTCTCTCTTCTGAAATAGTTGCACACTGTTGAGTCCGTAAAATCCTAGAACTAATCGTAATTTTTTTGGAAGGTTTGGAGATTTAAGAAGATGAGGAGGTTATTGTATGATTGGCGTTGGAAACAGAGTAGATCATGATTTGGAGATTTAAGAAGAAAATTGATTGATTTGAAATGAAGCTTTAATCTTAACAAAGGTTTAGATAATTGGGAGAGAAAGAGATAGATGAAAGAGGTATGAGTTCGGGAAAGAAAGAGAAACAAGATGAAATTTTAGGGCATGAGTAAAATGGGAAAGGAGGGCACAAATATCTACAATGAACATGAGTTTTTCATGGTTTCGGATAGTTATTTAATTTTCTACCGATTTGGGTATATTCAACCAATTGTCTCTAAAATCTTTATTGAAAAGACATTTTTTTAAATGGTAATAAAAAATCAGCTTATCAAAAAAAAAAAAAAAATCAACTTATGGAATGGAACATTACTGTTTACAACACTAATGAGATTCTAAACAAAAGAGAATGTAATTAGAAATGACATTAAATGCATAAACAACAACATTAGTCAGCAAACACTACAAGATAGAGACAGAGGGAAAGTGAGCGTTTCTTTAGAGCAAAGTACCTTTTCGTCTTAAAAAGTGGAATACTTTCTCGAATCCTGAAGATTCCATATAGTAGAAGAAGAAGAAGAGCTTCTCACTTTACCCATTTTAATCAGAGAGACTCAGGCTTTTTTTTCATTTAGTTCAAGCTATGGCGATGCTCAAAGCCTTATCCTTTTTGTTCGTTTTGTTGTTGTGCTTCGAGATTCATGGAACCATGGCTACAAGTTACTCGTTTTCGTTTGATGGGTTCGCAAAGTCTCCGAGTCTTGAAAAGAACGTTGCTTTATTTGGAGATTCGAAGCTGTTCAGTGACGGTTCTTCGATTCAGCTGACTGAATCCGTGAGTGGAAGCGTGGGAAGAGTCGTTTACGCGAAACCCATCAAGCTTTTCCAAGGTAAAGAGAGTAGGAACTCGTTATCTTTCTCGAGTTACTTCTCCTTCTCGATGCCGGATGAGGTTGGTGACGTCATGGCTTTTGTAATGGTTCCAACTAGTTTGGATCTTGGCCTCTTCGGTAAGAAAGATAACAGTTCCTCTGCGTTAGAGTTTCTGTTTCAGTACGCAAAGAAGGAGACAGTTGCTGCTTTTGAGTTTGAGATTTCCAATAGAGGAAACCGTGCGAGAATCTTGATAGGTAAACCTGAGTCTTCCGAAATTAGAAACCTTTCCTTTGAGGGTGACTTGTTGATGGACGATGGAGGGAGGTTGAACTGTATGATCGAGTATGAAGCACTTATTAAGAGGATGATGGTTAGATTCAGAAAACCAGGTTCGGTTAAGTTGTTAGATCCATTCTTCTCTTTCTCAGTAGACTTGGGGGAGCTATGGAATGGTGGTGAGTTCGTTGTGGGTTTAAGCTCTGTAAACGGGAACTCTTCCAATGCACATTTCCTCCATTCATGGAGGTTTGAGATAAGGCAGCCAACGCCGGTGTGGACGCATTCACTGCCGCTTGAACCGAATCAAGCGATAGAGGCTGACGTTTCCACGGAGGAGGGAGAGGGTGTTGAGAGAAACGAGTGCATATGGAGAATGCTTGGTGTTTTGGTGTTTGGTGCAGTGTGTGGAGCGTTAGGGGTAATGCTGGCTTTGTATCTATGGACAATATGCGGTCTGAGGCGGTCAATGGCGGTGGTGGTACCAGAGGAATGCCATGTGAAAGGGTTGAGTGTTGGGGTGAGTGGTATTGAAGAAGGCAAGAAGTAGTGAAGGACTTTGGTTTGGTTTTGGAAGCTTGTCTTATGCTGTAGTGTAAATGTATTGTCTTTCTTCTACTCCATTTGTCTCTAATGACTTCTGTGTGGACTTAAATCAGTTTAATTTGTAAAATCACTATGAAAAGAAGGCATAATCTTTTATTGATCGTCCGAATCAAACACTTCTCTTAGTACAACAATCATGAACACCTTCTTCTTGTTCTTACTTTGGTGTTAGTTAACATAGAAATTATGAACTGAGCAAGAGAGTCTTTGTTCCTTCATCTCGTAACACAGATCAAATGTCTAGAAAACACACAGCATTCACATGTGTCATTAGTTGCCACTTGATTCTATGTTGCTTATACTGATGTAATGTGAATTTAAACTCAACATGGGACACAAACAAAAGAGGAGAGAAAGCAGGCAATATAGATCCATACAAGTGTTCTTCCAAGTTAGTTCTCTTTCTCTAGCCTTTTGATTGATCCTCCCCTAATACTAAGAACCATCTGAAGAGCACCCGGCGTGGTATGCTTCACAAACGCTGAGGTTGGCCGCAAGAGGCAATTCTTGATAAGCGCGGTGTAGAGGAGGTAGGATCAAAGAAGACTTTTTATCCATTGCTAATAGCTTTCCACACTTACTGTATCATAAAAGATGTGAAAAGCTTAGTCCACGAACCAAAGAGTACTAAGAGACTGGTTTATTTACCTGCATGGTTTACTATAAAGTGATTCAAAACTGCATATCCATAGCTGCATTACAAGAAAAAAAGTGTAAATTAACTTCCATGGATCAAAAATAAATAAATGGTTACATGTTATCCAGAGACTGATGAGTCCTTGTTAAATGCTTTACCAGGAGAGAGTACAGAGCTGTTCCAGTACCAAATCCAAGGAAGTATTGCAAGGCAGTAGCAGCATGTTCCTGCAAGAAAATCTAATTAATGCAAGTTCCCAATTTATCAAATTAACACCAGTTGCAGTCTCTGTTGTTACCGTGATGTGTTTGTAAACATGATGAACCGAGAAGCCTCTCGCATGTAAGTAGCTTCCTCCCTATAAGGAAAGAATGAAGCAAAAACATGAGTACATACATAAACAAACAACTTCATTTGAAAATCAGTGTTAGTTTGGAGTTGTGGAAGTTTACCTCATCTAAAGAGAAGAAAGCAACCGCATCTGGATCAACAGAACCAGCTGGATTCAACGAGACTACAGCTCTCAACACGGAAGGAAACGACAATTCAATTACAGCAACCTTGTCCACAACTTCATCGTGTAACCCTGATCTCATCTTACTAGAACTCTGGAAAATAGGTTTTGATTCTTCTGATGGATCATCATCACTTCCTGACCCAGGTAAAGAACTAGCTCTTTTGACCCAGCTCAACCGTCCGTAAGTAGACACCTTCACATTCGGAACCAGCTTCTCTAAACGAGATTGTATATCTGGCAATGTCTTGTACTCAACAGGCTCCTCTCCTCCATGCTCTAATAGTGAATGAGAGGCACGGTGTTTTTTAGATCCTGGTTTCGTCTTGAGTCCATCGTCAATGTGAGGGAAGAACCGCCTTTTTTGATCCGTGAAGGCCTTGAGAGCTAACCTACAGTCATCATTAAGAGTCATATTATGACTCAAAGATATAAGAATCTCATTGAGTTTCTTCCCATTAAAAATTTGAAGAAAAATGAAAAAACATATAAATAAGAGAGAGAACAAGATGAGTCTCTTGTTTGAGAGACTCTAAAACAATGTGTCAAGTTGTGCATAGTTCAATTTTCTTTTTTCTTTCAAAAACAAAAATTAATTCAGAATTCAATTTTATTAGTATTTTATAATTGAGATACTCATACAGACACTTAACCAACCAATGCTGATGCTCTAACAAACCACAAGGAAAACAACATTCACAGTAGAAATAGTAAATGGAGGAGAATGCATGACGTTTAGTAAGATATGCTTATAGCTGATACAACTCCAAATCGCATATATGATTCAATAAGCTTTAATAGTCCCTCAATAAATTTAAAACCACAACCCTCCAGGAGAAACTAAAAGCCAAATAGAAATTCAAATCTAGTTTGTAGACTCGAAACTAAACTCTTAGCTATGCTCAAACAATTAGCAACTATGTGATACCAACACCACATGTGATGCAGAGAGAATATTTAGGAATATTCTTAACGAATCAAGACAGATATTCTTAGACTAAATAAGATTATTTGCATCTATCCAGCTTCCGTTACATCAACATGCAATGAAACATAAACCACAATACTCTAAGAGGAACTAACAGCCAAATGTATCTTCAAACCTAATAAAACCCTTAAGTGATTAGCTAACAATGTGACACCTGGTTCTATCAACAGCAGAGGCACCAGCTTGGCCAGCAAGCTGTCTCTTCCAAGCATAAGCAACAACAGCACCATCAGGACAAACCAGAGGCATGTGAAGACCCCACGAGTTACTTCTCGACCTGAGAGACTCAGTGAGAACCCCAGACTCTTCCAACTTCTTCCCTGAGATCCAAATCAACACCAACACTTTCAAATCCCTAATCTACTGATTATACTAATGGAAAGAATCGATTTTTGTAAAGTAGTACCGATTGAACGGAGATCTTGGAGGTGCTGACGCATGGAGGCGTCTTCTTTGAGGAAGAGCTGGAGAGGCGCGTCGTTGTGGCGAGGGTTCGAGGCGACGAACATGGCTTCGAGGATACGGTCGGCGCCGAGGCGGATGTCGGCGATTACCCTAGCGGCTTGGTTGAGACGTTCCATGGCTTGAGCCACCTGCTTCGGCGGCGCGTCTGGTTCCGACTGGTGGCTCGCCGCTAGGGATTGTTGTAGCGACTGCATAAGCTTGTGACTGATGGATCAAACTAGCTCTCTCTCTCTCTCTAGATTTCAATTTGATTCGGACACGGACCTCTGATCTCTCCCCGACAACAACTCAATTCAATTTTAGTACGTTTAAATCCGCGTTTAATATTTTTATAAGGTGAAAACGCCAAACGCATTTTTTAGCTTTCTTCTCGCTCAGCCAAGCCCAATTGTTTCTTTTTGTGTGTCTGTGGGGATAAATTGTAAGAAAATTAAAGTTTAAGGGTTACAAACTACATTTTAAGTCTGATAAAACGTTAATATCAAGAAACCTATGCTATATTTGTTAGAATTAAGTAACATAGGAATTCTAAAATTATTTATTATTACAAACAATGTGATTGTTTGACAAAGTATAAGCCCATTGGAACAGAACACCATAATTTCCGACCATACCGCCAAATCTTAATTTGCTACTAAGTTATCAATGGCTTGACATACCCTCCTCCTTCAGCTTACTCATTATACAACTTGGATCAAAAGTAACAAATTCTGTTTCTCAGCTGTAATCCAGTTTTTTTGGTGACTTTTGTTGTAGCGACTGCATAAGCTGAGATCGAAGGATCAAACTCTATCTCTCACTATTTTGATTTCAATTTGATTCATTAACTGAGCTATGATCTCTTCCCGACAGCAACTCAATTCGATTTTAGATTTTTATAAGGAAGAAACGCCAAACGTGTTCATGTTTCTTAGCTTTAGCTTTTCAGTTGCTCTTTGCACTTGCTTCTTCTAGTCAGGGAAGTGCAAGGACAATTGTTATTTTTTTGTTAAATTTGTAATATCATTAGAAAATGAAAGTTTAGGTGTTGCAAAATGTGATTGCAAGTTTGATAAAATTGTTAATATCCAGAAACAAATGTTATATTTGTTAGAATTACTTTGGAATTTCGTCATTTAAGTTAAAAGTATAGAAAACTTATGGGAATAAGAAATAGAAATACAATTATAATAAGGTGAAGAGTTCGACAAATCAAGTCTAAACTACGAGCGTCTGGTGCAAATTTCTTTGCAATATGAAGTAAGCATGATACATGTTAGAGACATGATGTCAATATACCAAAAGACAACTAAGGTTTGGATGGAGATGGAAGAGAAGATGCACAGTTCAACTCGAATATAATATGAAGTGCATATGTCTTTCCTAGCATTTGAGGTGGTATTCACTCTTGAGGTGGGCAAATTTGGATGTTATAGCAAATGGTTTAAGATTTTCAAAATTTTATGTTTAAGTACTTTTCTTGTGGAATTAAAAAAAATAAAAAGAAATACAATAATAATAGTTTAGAAGATGGATTTTACCTTTTCCTCTATACATAAACTTTCTCAAGAGATTTATACATTTGCAAGATCTAACTAAATTGAAAATGTTGAGAAAACTTCTAGTTTTGGACTCTTTACTTTTTAGTCTTGACAAAAATTGCTCTTGAACTTTGTTCTTTTGTTAGTTTATTTAGTTCTTCGTAACAAACAAATAAATAATTGTTATTTATTAGTACATGAATATGCAATATTTGAAAGTATTTTGGAAATGAAATTTTTTCTATAAATGTTAAGTTTAGATAATCAAAATTACATTGCATCTCTAGTAAAGTATTTTAGTTTTGTTGTTCAATTATTTTCTTACATTTTTCCTCTTTATCTATTCAATTCATCAATTACACAGTCACAAATTGAATCATTTTGTAACTACTGGAATCATATATTTTAAAAGATAACAAAACACAAACATCTAGTTAAAAATTCTTTTAAAATCGTGTTAACATTTACATACATAATTGCTGATAGCTATATTCGTTTCTATATTGTTGGAGATACATACATTTCGTTATATGTACAACATTTGCATATGTTCTAGTTCTAGTTTATCATTTTTTTTGTTCCACTAAGATGATTATGATATGTTGAACATAAAATCTCATAAGTATTTTACTATATATATTTTTAAATAGATTTTTATTTATTTTTATATATTTTCTGTTTTTAAAAGGTTTGTAATAGCTGTTTTGACATCTTCTATAACAAATAACCAATCGACTTTGTTTGCTATATATTTGTTACTACCAAAAATATTGTTGAAATATTAATAAAAGGTAATTTTTTTTTCATTATATGATGATATAGCAAAATTATGTACTCGGTTTATAAATACATAGTTTATATATATAATGAAAATGATGTTAGACATATCAGTTATAACCGAAATCCATAACAATCAATAATATACAATGATGCATTTAATTAGGTAGTCATCAAATCAAAATTTGTTATGTTCATCTAAGAATGTAAACAATTAGCGACTAAAACCAACAAAATAATGCTAGTAGTTATATATATAAACTTACGTGTGCTCATAAAATCAGATGCTATAAAAAATTATTTGTGATAATTATTCAAAAAAAACTGTAATGTTTTAAATAAATAAAAGTTAATTCTATGAATCATTAAACTACTTGACATTTTGTATCTATATCATTTTGTAATTTTAAAATGCTAACAAGTTGAATAGAAAGTTAGAAATCTGTTTTTTATATATGCATGATGCTATTAAACAGACCAGAATGAAAGTAAGAGACTCTTAAGTATAATAATCCGTGAAAACAGGGTATTTTCTGTAAATACTTTAAACACACAGAACTGGTTTTGGATAATGCAAGAACCAAATTAAAGAACGAGCGGTTACTCTCTACCCTCTTCTCCATCAGAAACAAACAAGATGATGAACACACTTCAAGCATTTCAGACAACTCTAACACCAAACTTCCATGTTCTATTCAATCCCCCAAGACATTCCCTTCCTAGAACCCAATTCCTCTGTCTCTCGAAACCCAGAGATGGAAACTCGGACTCAGAGTCTGATCCCGATCCTCCAAAACCCGAAGGAGATACACAGAGACAAGAACTCTTAGCCAGGATCGCCATGCTTCAAACATCAAAGGTCCGTTTAACTGATTTCCTGGACGAACGATCAGATTATCTCACAAAGTTTGCTGAAGAAGCCAACGCTGAGTTTGACAAGGTTGGAGAAGACGCCATGAAAGACCTCGACGAAGCAAGCTCAAGGGTATTGTATCACTTCTAAAAGATCCTCACTTTTGTCTTACCTTTATTCTTAAGCTCAAGAGATATTGGTTTGCTCGGATGATCTTGCATGAACAGAGGATTTATAAGCTGACATTGTTTGTAACTTGGTGATTGAGCAGATACTAGAGAACATAGAGAGCAAGATGCAAGCATTCGAGGAATCTGCAGGGTTAAACAGATTGGAGATAGAGGAGAACGATAATAAGTTGGCTGAGTTTGAGGAGCAGATCGTGGAAGACAGGAATGAAGGATTGTTCTTCAAGAGCTTACGCGATAAACAGCCTGTTGATTTAGAGAAAGCTAAAGAGGAGACTCAGAAAATACAAGAGGTTACCAAAGAAAGTGTAGGATCAGAGTCAAGAAGGAACATTTACCTCGGTTTGATTGGGATCGTGGCTCTAGCAATCGCTGATTCGTTTGTTTCTTCACCGGATTGGAGAAAAGTAGCTGTTCTTGGAGCTATCCTTGTCCCACTGCTCACTCAGTTTGTGAACGAGCAGACATTGTTATCAGAGGAAGCAGATAAGGGTAAAGGAAACAAGAAAGAATGAATAGGAATGACTCTGTATCACAATGTAAAGTAATACAGAGTGATAATGCATGAGCAGTTTTTTTTTTTTAACCGACGAAAAGTTACAGGAATAAAGTAATACATAAACTTTATAAACTCAAAAGAAAGATTATCTAAACATCTTTAACAAACAAAAAACGATATCTAAAATACTTTAGACGAGCTATTCAAGGGGAGATACTTAGAGCTCAAGCACTTAGCATCACTAGTCTCTGTTACGGGAAAAGGATGGGAGGGGGACAGCTTCTTGAGGTCGTAGTATCACGAGCAGACCGAACATCCCCAGCATCGGGAGGACAAGTAGCCACTTCAGAAGCTTGTAATAATACATATGGAAAGTTAATGAGAATTCGTCTGAGAAATGGAGTCCATTCTTGTCCACCATCTCCACCATTACTGTGCCTGTTGTCCTGACTCCAACGGTTGGTAGTTTTATTCTGTATTTTCCTGGTTTGTTATAGATCTGGCTCTGCTTTATCCTCCTGTCTCCTTGGTAATTGCCTGGTACCAACAGCGTCGTCTGTAACATTTGAAAACCCGCTCTAGTTTAGTTTCAAAGGAACCATTGCTAATCATATCATCTATTGAGGTTAGAGGAACTTACTGTAACGTTGTAGGGTGCTTGTGAACCTGATGGGTATCTGTAGTTATCAACAATCTCAATCTCAGCCCAGAAGTTTTTGCCTTCCTCATCGCGGAAACCTCTGGTTGAATGCGTGACAAAAACACCTTCACGATCATAACGGATGGCCTTATTGTTCATCCCTTGATCAGTCGATCTCCAAGCCTGATGAATTTGAGAACCAAGTGTGAAATCAGTAATCTATCATTTAAAAAGAAACAATGTCTACGAACAGTATTCGGAAGATCTTGCCTTGAGGGGATGGTGAGGAGAAGGCGTTGAGAAGCAAAAGACGTTCCCATTCATAGTTGAGACGATCAGATCAAGATCATCTCCACCGTCAACATTATCAGCCAAGACCATGCTGTATCTGTAACACAAACATCTTCCGTTAAAAAAATATCACTGTAAAAGCGAAACTACTAAGGAAGCAAGTGACTTACGAAGTTTCACCAATATCAACAGCGTCAGCGCACGAGGTGGGTCCATCTATGAGATACATGTAACCGTCAAAGGATGTAGTAACAATGGTGAGTCCCTTCTTTTTCTCACCTCGCTTGTTCAGATCAACAAGAAGAAGCTGGTTCATCACTCTTCCATGAGTTCTGTACGGGTAAGGACGGACAATCGAACCATCCTTGCCACTAAGAACGTAAATGTTTCCTGATGTCGTAGGAACCACAACATCAGTATGTCCATCACCATCAACATCGCCTATTGAAGGACCCTGAAAGAGAAGATTAGTATCAGTCTCTGATTGTGAAGTGAACAGAGAGTGGATTCCAAGTAAAAGGATGTTTGGTCTCACGCAGGGGCTTACTACTTGAAAGTAAGAACAGGTGAAACTTATGAAATATCATATGCACTATGATCAATTCATATAATCGTGGTGATATATCTACACGTTGTTCATTCATAAGGCTGTTTTACACTAGATGAGAATAAACGGATGTAACTGTATACCTGGGGAACAAGACTCTTTAGATGTACTTCCCAAATTTCCACTCCTTGGGTGGTCCATGCTGCTACATTTCCGTGGGAATCTGTTGTCACAAGTTCAATCTTTCCATCGTCATTTATATCAGCTGCAACCACTGCCCCTTGTATTTCAGCCATTTCAAGTGGGAATTTTTCTCTGATGTTTCCTGCAAAAAGACAACAATCTTAGAATCCAAATTAACACCAAGACTTGCAAAGGAAACTGCCATGAAGTCTTACCACGGTGGTCCATGGCGTAGAATAAGCCAAAAGAAGTTCCGACAAGAATATCCATGTAACCATCGCCATCCAAATCAACAACCGTTGGGGAAGAATACATATATGCACGGAAGTTTGAGTTATCCGTACTCAAATCTAGCTCTTTGACCCATTTAACTTGTTTTGTCTCAAGATTGAAAACCACAATTGAACTAGCAATATAGTTTTTGATGTCAATACTACCAAGCTCTTTCAGATGTTCTGGATTGTCATAATACCTGGAACAAATAGCTTATCAGGGTCAGTTATATTAAGCAAAGTAAATAAACTGGAAACGCTAACATTTAAGACCTCATGCATGTTTTGCAGAAAATATTTACTAATGATGCTTTTGAATTGACAGCTTATGGACAGTTGGACACATCTTCGGCGGTAAAGAGAGGAACAGAAACTTACTCAGGGTCGAAGAAATAGGAAACAGCAACAACCATCTCCTGTATTCCATCTTTGTCTATGTCAGCAATAACCTGATAAACAAGTGACACTGTAAGATCTCTCATGGAAGCAAGTAATCAAAGACAATGGTTTTTGACATAGATGAAACTCACAGGAGTGCACAGTATATGGGCGTCAATGTTCACATAATCCTCTGAGTTCTCGTGCTGCCCCTCGACCCATTCCTCATCACCCCACATGGTCTCATTAACATAATCGTCATAATCATAACTGTATTCGTCACCTAACTCCTCTGTATCACGCAACAAGTCAAACGATGAATCTGCGTCAGCTTCTAATATTCCATCGTTTTCAACTGTGGCCATGCGAACACCCTCATTGTTGTCTTTATTGTCAGAATGGCCGTCCGAGCCACCATCTTCCAGAAGTCGCCTCCCACTTTTGGTTCCTGTCTCTGTCGTACTACTGTTTCCAGATGTCACCAAAGTTTCTGAAGAATTATCCGTACTGGTATTTAATTTAATAACAGTTTCATTCTTAGCTTCACTAATCTTGCTTTGATCCACCTCATTGGTGGTTACATTTCCACTGGTTTTTTCGGTTGAGCCAGCTGTAGTATCATTTGTTGCCGAATTGTTCGAGCTAACATTCATGGAGGAGTTGTGTAGCTCTGGAGTAGGCTTTACAACTGCTTCTGTTTGGTTATTCTCGGGTTTCTTCTGATCCTCTTGAGACGTCACTGGGGTAGGCTTTACGACTGCTTCGGTTTGGTTGTTCTCGGGTTTCTTCTGATCCTCTTGAGACGTCACTTGAGTAGGCTTTACGACTGCTTCTGTTTGGTTATTTTCTGGTTTCTTCTGATCCTCTTGTGACGTCACATTTGAAGCCTCGCCGTGAAATTCTTTGGGCATCGAGACTGTAACATTTGGTGTTGTGGTAGTTGCATGCGTTTCTACAAAGAGGAGTAAGAGTCACAAAGTTAACTTTCATCAAGTCTTAATACGACTCTCCTAATCCATGTACTTACTCAACAGTCTTAATACAAAGAGATACTGATAAGAGAGGATGAACCCCATGCAAAATCCATAAAATAAACGAAATACAAAAGGTACAAAAATTATTCAGATAAGCTGAGGCAGGTGCTCCAAGCAGAAACTAAGCTTTACACATTCAGTTAACCTAACCACACAACGAATCTGACCAGTCGAATTCAACTAAGCAGAGACTGTGGACGATGGGCATAACTTAAGCAGTAAACTATAAAACCGATGTCGAAACTCAATATAATAAACAAACTTACGAGTGGCCGATGACTTCACCTCCATAGCTTCATGCACAAGCTGTTCATCATGGACATCAGGATGTGAACGGTCAACAGGGTCAGGATTCAGTCCCACATGCCAGTTCTTGTGAACTTTTCTACGTGGCACTTCTAGCTTATCTGACATCAAAAAGCCTGATACCCTGGAAACAAGAAAGTATCATAACCAAACCTATAAAACTCCAAGGATCATATGATAACAGACAAAAGTATATATATTTATCATCCGCGCGTAAAAACAACCTGAAAAAGAGCACTTCGCCATTGTAGGTCGCCAGAGCAATTTCTCTAACACCATCTTTGTCGATATCAAATAGAAGAGGACTTGAATGCACGTTTGACTGATGAAAAGCAGGCCACCCTAGCATTTCGTAAGTGGCATCAGTAACATTACAAAAAGTTCTCGAGGTTCTACATCATTAGATATCGAGGTACCTGGCATCTTGTCTCCATCAGCACCTTCAAGAACTTCAAGGTAGTGAACAAAAGATGGAACAACAATGTCAAGCTTTCCATCACTGTAACAAAAAAAAACCAAAAATCAGGTCAACACTCATGATCCCTAATCAAAAACTCAGATTCCATCATATATGATTGCTATATCATATATACCTGTTGATATCAGCAATCAAAGGTGTAGCATAAACACTAGAAGTGACTTCAGTTTGCCATCGCAGCTCCAGTTTCCTCGGGCACTGAGTATTCAACAAAGCATCTTCATCACTGCACAACGAACACCAACCTCTTAAGAGCAAGGAAAACGTATCTCCAACAATCAAAGCTAAATACGCACAAGTCTTATCGAATTGTATCGTCTACGCAGAGCTCAATACAGATCGAAACTTACATTTCGGGGTAGCCTTGCTCGTCATCGGTGGCTTTACGCTCTCTGAACTTGTTTTCCCCATAGGAGGGATTCGATAAGATCAGGAAGAGGAAAAACCTCAGCAGACACCGTCGCGTGTGGGTTTTCATATGATCACACTCCAGATGATTACCTTGGAGCCGATCCAGGTACGAGGGAGCTGAATGCAATTACAGAATTGGGGTTTTAGGGATTCAGGTGGAGAGATCGAGAAGGAGAATTAGACGAAGAAGCTGATCGCAGCAGAAAATCGAGTGACGCAGGGAAGAGTAACTGCTTGCCGTTTTGATCTAAAGTTGTTGTAAGACTTCGGTCAACGAAACAACACGCTGTTTAATTACAAATATAAGAAACACCACCACTTTTTCTTCACTTAGAATGGTTGTGGGGTCCACACATTTTTCATAAATTTTCGGTATAACGTAAATGTGAGTGAAAAGAGTGGGAACAACAATACTTCATCTATGAGAAAAATGAGCAACCATTTTTTCTTCCGAAGTTAAAATAAAACCAATAGCAATATGATACTAATACTAAAGGTTACAACATTATATATCCTCCTAAGTGCTATGGCTTGTACGTTGTACCATTACAACATCTTCTTCATCTAAACATAAACACACCTTAAACCATCATCACATATGCCAAACGGAATCGGATTCATTACAAAACCCTAAAGCTTCTCGAAACAAACCACACATCCTGAGAAAAAGCAGAGCTCCTTCTTTCTTCTTACGTACAGTGTTAGCATACAACCTATGCAGTTTCATCTGCGGCGCGCGGCTTTGCTATCCATCTGAATACGGTCCGCGTACATAGGCAAACGGATGATCTCCCTTATCTCCTGCAGCAACACTTCCTCTGTGATGTTGTCCTTTATGCTTCTCATCACCTATTTCAACATTCACAATGGGTTTAGACTAAACCTCATCACACCAGGTAACATTGACATATAGGTAAGAAAGCTTAAACCCTTGTTTGAGACATGAACAATGAGAGAGATACGACAGAACACACAAAGGACGAGTGGAAAGTTCGTAAGCAAAGTATGATCATCATACAGTAATGTCACAACTGAGGATTTGGATCTAAAGAATACAATCAATCATATAAAGGGAGGTAAGACACGGAGTACTGACCTTTCTATAAGTGTTGATATCATTTGGCGTTGATTTATCGACCCTGACCCGCATGCTAACCCAGACTTGCTCATCCTGATCCCAAGAACACTCTACAATCTTCCCAGAGTACTCGGCCGGGTCTGAATCATCTGTTGCAGTTTTAGTATTAGCAGCTAGTAGTTCTCAGAAATAATGGAGTAATTTATGATAAATGGTGTTCACTACTATCAACAAATATAAGCAGAGATAACACCATACACACCTCTAAAAACAACATTATTTCCATCCATATGCTTCTTCTTCCCCCTTTCAAATAAGGAAAGCATTCCCCTGCCACTCTCATCCTGTTCGTATAGAAAGTCAACCGAGTTCATTTCTGGATACTTCCACTTCAGTAGACCTTCATGGGTACGGGCAACATAAGGGTCATCCCAGCCCTGTTAACAGAAAAGCAGATTTCAGATATTTATTAAGAAGCTGGACCAGAGTTAAATGGCTTGGGTCTTAAAGTTAACATCCGATATACTTTCTCGGTCCCATGGTTACCTGAAATATAAGACCGTCGGCTTCATGTGAAAGTGATGGAATGAAACCCTTCAAAACCTTTTCAACCGCAGAAAGCAACCAAAAATCTTTTCTCCGTACCTAGACAAGAAAATAAGTACCAGCTCCATGAACACTTATACAGGGGAAAAGGAATTGCAAGAATGGGAAATGGAATGAGAAAGAATAATATAACTCTTAGTACGCACCCTAAAAGGCTCAAGATCATATCTGTAGATATGACTTCTTGCCTTCTCATGATTTCGGGGATCTATCACCTCCTTCTCGAGCATCTTCCATCTTTCATAGAAAGGCCGCTGATCCATATAAATCGTGCAACTAAGCATTAGTATCTTAAGCAAATGACACGTGATACAGCAAGCCAAACACGAGAATACCCTACACTAATGACAGCTGTGAATGATGGTAAACAGATTATGTCAAGGCTTACTCTCCGCGACAGCTACGAAAAATTATGTTTCAAGTGTTGCATAAAATTCAGTAAGCCATTGGTATTAGATGCTCAATATGAGCATAGGTATTATATATATTTTATATTTCCCGGAGTATTTATCGCATCACAAAACATATCAGACATGAAAAACAATAAACATTTTAAGAGTCACAGTAAGCCTGATCTAAATACTGCTACAGTGTTTACGATGTGCTTCAAAACATACTCAAATATTGAGCTAATCCCAGTGAGCCAATTTAAAACACGGGAACCAATCCAACCATTAAAGATCCAAGAAAGAAAGACAGTTCCAACCTCTACAACTGATTGGCCGTTGATTGCTACCATATCATAGATTAGATATCTCCTCTCCTGCCTTTGTTTATCTGGCAAGGTATCTATAATCATTTCTCCATCAAGCAATGTGAAGTGATGCACTTTATCAGATATGCCCTAGCAACCAAATAAAATTACATAAGAAAAAAACAGGATTTGTATATATATAACGATACAAACTATCAAAGATAAAAAAAAATCACTCACTTCAGTTGGGTGTTTGAAGGGGAACCGCATTTGTACTCTCCGGAACCTAAAGCTCCTATCTACTAAATAACATCCATCCATGGTTAGCAGCATCATGTATCGCGTTCCATCAGCCTTCCATGTTGCATAATAGTACCGCTGTCTCAAGAGTTGCAAATTATCCCTGTATTAGAACAAGTAAATTAAAAATTGAGAATCGCAAACGAGATGGATTTGTTGGGTCCGAAACTAAGGGGATGCACCAGAGCCCGACATGGTCAAATGGTAACGCAGATAGTCATACCTGTTTAAGGATACAGGGTGTGAACCTGGAAATTGCGAACATCCTCTTCCCTAGAGTAGAGAAAAATAGTTCAGCAAGCACATGTTAGATTCCGTCATTAAAGAAAATATGCAGATATAATGATACCAAAACAAAAATTTAATCTTGTCGACCTAGCCATCTGAGAAGTATACTAAGCGAGCCAAAAGAAAATAACTAACAGAAACGAAATAATAAGCTATGTTTCGGATTCATAACGAAACCAAAGTCAATGGGAGAAAAGAACCTAAAAGCTAAGGGATACTTCTTTCAAATTCACAAAAAAATGGGTACCAAGATGCCGTTCTAATTTCAAATTAGTACATCCTACTGTTGAAATTTTCTCAAGTAGCATCCGAATAAATGGACGAGCAATAACAGAATAAGAGACATCAATCACGAGACAATAGTCATTTACACCAAAGCGACAAGAAACTGAACATCAATTGTGAGACACTCATCGATTCAACTACATGATATTATGTGTGGACATATAACAAGATTTCAAAATCCCTACCCCAATATTCAGCGATAGCATCCTATAAAAGAAGTGCCGGTAACCTTCCTCCTGGTCAGGGGGTATTTCATCACCCAAAACGTCATCATTTGACATCTTGACTTCCACCTGATGGGGTTCTTCCTGAAACAGTAAGCAGTAAAATAACTATAAACCAATAACCACCAGAAAAGCATGCAAACCAGATGAGCACTTTATGAGTTTTGTCAGCCTTGGATAGTCTCAACTTAACCAACAATATGCACCATACTTGATAAAGATTAATTCATGAGTGATGGAAGCTTCTGAAAAGCTAACTTTCTTTAGAGAACCAGTGTTTCAAAGATCACTAGTAAATGGTAAAATGGCATAGATATAACGATTCTGAAGCTGGAATTCGGGAATGAGCCGTTCTTCAGATGGTTTTTCTAATTAACAATGAATAAGGCATGCATAAAGCTTGAAGAAACGGGCAAGAATATCAATGAAATGACAGTATATGTATATATGTGATCAGCTAAATTAACGATCATTTGTTAGCACCGAGATTACCTGCACAGGACCAGCCGGACCGCCATCATCATCATCATCATCTGGTACAGCTTCACCATTTAAATCAAGCTCGGTAGACCTCTTCCATTCCGGAGTTGATGGGCAAATAACACTCTCAGGTTTTATTTCGTGATAAAACGTGTATAAAGCATCAATATAGTCAGGTTTATAGATCCCAGGGGGGCGGGCATCGGAAAAGATTTTTAATGCCTGCGAAAAACACCATAGGATAAGATTCTTTACTCTTACGAGGTACATAAAATGCAATGCACAAATACAACGAAATAAATGAAAACTGACCTGTGTAACATTCATCGGCCCAGATCGCATAAGATAATGAACTATCATAAACCCTGTCCGATTATGTCCATGTGTACAGTGGACGAGAATATACTTCTTTGAGTGTTTTAGATTTAGGACGAACTGATTAACCTGAAGAAGGTTTGTTCAAGTGAGCTACTAACAGTAGACAAACTTACTTTTGTAAAGAGTATCACGAGAAAATAAAATACAACTTGACCACAAATAAACATATACCTCATTGACAAAAGTGTTGACAGACACATTATCTGGCACTGAATCACGACCCTTGCATGCAATCTACAAGCAAAGAATACTAAAGATAAGGCAAACTGCTACAGCTCTCACAAATAATATAGGAATAGACAGTATGTTTTATTATTACCTTAACATGCTTAATGCCTTCCCTCTTTAAGTCTGTCGTAGAATAGTAACGAGTTGTATTTGTCAAATCAATCACTAGACCAAGCTGAAAAGGACCGCAACTTACACAACAAGTTAGATCACGGACATAATAGTGTTAAATAAACAAACGATACAAACACATTTTTTTTTTAACGAGTAAGGACAAATAGATTCCAATAATTACCTTTCTCCCAGCTATCCTCTGGTTATGGACCACCTGCTTAAAAGAGTATCTACTCCCAGGAGGCACATGATTATTGTAAGCTTCGTTCAGGGGAACTTTGGAAGGAACGAGGAATCCTATCTCATGCCCAGAGGGAGGGCAGTCTAGCCAACCTGTGATATTGGACAGGCTGTCAAAGAGTCACCCTATTTAAAGCATTAGCCTAAACGGGAAAAAGACAAATACACTAGCCAAAACGATTCAGAAGCCGTTTAAAGCTGGGAGTAAATAACAGCCACAAAATTACAATAAATAACTCGGCGAATGATTATATTATCACCTTGAGGGATCTTGTATCTATCATAAGCTTTAGTGTTTCGATTCTGGTAATACTGATCACGGTAAGCTGGCTGAGAGTTATGCGTCGGCTTGTCATATCTCATTCGTTTCCTTCTCTCATCACGTTCCTGTAACAAAAATCATAACCCATCCTCAGTCTCAGGGCTAAACAAGAAAGACTGTGACTTTATTTAAATTTTATAGTAGACTGTGGATAATCAACAGTACCCGTCTTGCTATCTCCACGGCAGACTCTATCCTGTCATCACGCGACGAATAATCTTCAAGATGCCTCACATAAGGTTCGTCATCTTCTTCAGGTTGTGGGGAAGCATTTAAGTCCATCGTAGCAACCATTCAAGTACAAACTTAAAACATCCTTCCTCTTCACGAAGCTACCTAAGCCATATCTAAAATCAAGAGAAACACAAACTATAAGCTACACCGAGGATAAGAAAATAAAATTGCTTCTACAATTGAGCAAATAAGATTCAAATTCAAAGCAAGAGATCCACATAAACTTCTCTCAGCTAAGGAAACCCTAGAAGTCACGAATCAACGAAATCTCAGCCGGACATTTCGAATTCGTCCACTTATCGGAAACATCCCGGCGAGAAATGAGTCTCTAGCTAACTAACAAGTGTGAAGAATCACCTAACGAAATTAAAAGCTTCCGAAGCGGTACTTTGAAACGAGGAAGCTTCGATCGATGATGACGAGGGAATCAAACGGAGGTGGCGAGAGAGAGAGTGTGAAGTTTCAGTATCGATCGCGGGTTCAGTGGGGAAAAAAATTGAAATCGAAACCCTAGAGAGAGAGAGGAGAGAGTAGTTGATGGAAGGAGGAGAGAGAAAGAATCCGACGACAAGTCTTGTATATATATAGTGGTCAGTCGAGGCAGAAACTTATTTATTGGTGACGAAAAAAAGAGAGAGAGAAAATGGTAATAATCTCTTGATAAAAAAGGAGAAAAATGCTAATAAATAACCTAACCTTACACATTTTTCATGAGGATTGAAATATTCAAAGGATGTATTGTTTGTTGAGAAAATAAAACAAAATAAATTATTAAAATTACTGTAACCAGGAAAAAATATTGTTGGCGGAAAGAAAAATTTTAATTATGTCGACAACTTCGTTTATTGTCTTTTTCCTTTACTGTCTAAATAAATAAAATTGTAAATGAGTAAATATGGGGCCAGGTAGGCAAAAAAAAATTTGAAATGTTAAATTATCAAAATATCTGCGAGGCGTGCTCCGAACATGGACGGAGCTCAGAGTTTCAAGAATTTTCGAATTAACATAGAGCCAAAAAAAAGGAAACAAATCAGGAAAAAAAACTCCGTTGCCGGGACTCGAACCCGGGTCTCTCGGGTGAGAGCCGAGTATCCTGACCAGCTAGACTACAACGGATTTTGATGGTTCTTTGTTTAAATACTTATACTTCATTAGTCACATTCTAAGGGATTGATGAATGCCAATGGAAAGACCCTGAACATCTAACTAAAGTAATCCATTGCTTGATAACAACTTGATCAGTAACATAGAAGAGAAAGAGGTAACGATCAGTAATGCAAAATCATAAACTTAAATTGAAAAAGTTTGATTGCAGAGTTGGTAACACTTGCAGAATAACAAAGACCCTTTTGCGTCAGAGGATTTTTTCAGATTTTGGTATCTTAAAAGTTGATGGAGCTGCTTCTTTTAGCTTCATCTTTGAGAGGAAGTTGGAGAGACCATTAGATAATGCAGAGGTTGTGATCAAAGAAGCTCTCAGCAAACTGATAGCCTAAAACACAAAGTGTAAGTCAAGATTTTCTTTACAAACCAAAAAGAGTAAAAAAGAAGTAAAGAAAAGTAACATACCTGAGCTTTGCCAATGCTAATCATTTGCTCCTCTATATCACTAATATTCATCTGCAACTTACTTAGCAATGAGATTGTTGAGGATGAGTTCATCGCTGTGACGACTAGATCATCTGATACTATGAAGTTAGTCTCTCCTTTGACAAGTCCAATACTAGCAGAATCTGAAGTCACCACTGGAGTTAACTTTGCAACTCTCTCACCGTCCCCAAGCACACTCTTCTTGATGGTTTTGGAGAGTCTGCTACTGTTATAACTGCGACGAGAGACCAAGCACTCATACTCTGGCGTTTCTTGTATGACAACATCAAGAAGCTGTATACGACAACTGTAGTAATAAGGAAGCATGGCTTCTCTTCTCTGCTCAAAGCTCAACTCTTTCACGCTTCTCCTCAGATTCCCAACGCATCCCATGTTCAAGTGATCAACAGAGAGTTCCCAAGCAAACTCAAGTGGTATCACAAGAAAAGTGAAAAGAAAATCAACAAACTCTTCTCTGCATTCAGCATAAAGAATCGCTTTGTCTGACTTTCTAACATAAACTTTCAAAGTGACAACTTCATTGACTTCTCCTGCAACTCTAGCTTCTTGGACCAGTGGTGTCAACATTTTACTCTTCATTGCCATACAATGTTTCCTTAGGAATGTGTCTGTCAATGGAGCATCCGAGGTGAATAAACACCCTAGAAGTGTCAGCACCTACATTTAAACAATCAGTAAAAAAAATAAGTTTTGCTGATAAAAGATCTAAGAACCGACCCGGACCAGTTACGGACCCGAAAATTACAAGTATTTTACAGATATTTTGATTATAAACCGAAAGAAATCTATCTGAACCGAACCAAAAAATTTCAAGTACTTAGTTAAGTCCAAATGTCTAGGACCCGAAAGGAACCGAACCGAACCCAACCTAAAGACTTGATTTCCCAGGCTTAAACATGATCCTAGACATAACATGGCAATGAAAGTCAAAGTACCTCTTCAAAACCAACATCAATAACCATTTCTTGAAGTTTATCAAAACCAGAATAGCCAAGATCATTGAGAACATTCAGCACAAGTCCCATAGAGTTTACTGCCACTCTCATATCATCTGTAACAATATAAGACGTTCTGCAGCTGAGAAACACTCCATCCACTTTGTCTTTCTCTCCATCTTCAACCTGAAACTCGCGTGCCATTGAGTTTCCACAGCTACATCTTGACGTACTTACATTGCTGTAAACCTTACAGCAAGACTCCACAGAAACAAAATTTGGACAGACAAAGAACTTGGTCGCCTCAGTGTCATCCACGTTCAGCTTTAGCTTCCTGCAATGACTCTCCTTCATACTCCTTGGATGCATCAACAAGTTTTTACAACCTGGAGTCTTGAAATTATCAATGTCCATGTCTGAAACACTTTTGTACAGATTGTGAAAGCAACCTACGATTGAAGAAGACTGAGGATTCTGATGACGCTTCTCCAGCAACCTGACAATGGTTCCCATAGGAAGAGTCAAAAGACTGCAGAGTACATCTGCAAAATCTTTACAAGTCTCAGCCAGAACAACTCTGTTTTTCTCTTCATCAATGAGGAGTTTTAGGCTAAACTTTGGTTTAGCAGCCATCAAAAGATCAAGGAAGGTGCAAAAGGAAAAGGATCCTAGGATTTAACATACTTTACATCCTACTAGTTAGGCCAAATCATATATTGGATCTAGCTTTTAAGTCATTTAACAGTTGGTTTTATGATAGTATCTACAAAAACACCCTAATGTCATCTATTTTACTTTACAGTACATCCTACTGGCTACTACTGAGGAAAACATCATAGGATTTAAACTTTTAAGTTATTTAACCATGATTTTTGCTCAAACTTTGGGTTTAAGGATTAAGTCTATATAAATTAAAAGGTTATCAAAACGCAAAAAGAAAATGAATTATAAGTTCATAACAGAAGCTTCCATTTGTTCTCAAATTCACTTTTCAGTTCCTATTTAGAAAACATATGGACAATTAGTTTGTTTGATCCAAGAATCATTTCTGGCATGTTACTATGAGCTTCACACCCTAGATCTTTGATCACGTTTGCTATATAATCAACATAATTGCTGTGAGTCATGTGACTCCCAAAGCATCAGTAATCTGCAGCTGACGAAAACTCCACCTACACCGTTTCCAATATTGTATCATACTTCTTCTTCTTCTGGAACCTGAACATGTTTGGTCATCCACTATCATTCTTAAAGAAGTAGGACATACAAAAAAAAAATGAAGGCTCTGTGTCATTCATGTTCAGCTCAAGCCTTGTGCTATATATCTCCTTTGAACAATTTGGATACAGCAGAATAATCTTGTAAGCGTCAGTTTCAAAATTAACAATGCCCAAATTTGCAACACTTCTGTTAAGATTCTGATAACAACCTAGAAGTTGCAGAACCTTTTGATGTCGCTCCAGCAATCTATAGCAATAGTCTCCATTGGGAGTGTAAAAACACTGCTTTAAGTTCAAGCTATTGGAATTAAGTTGACGTGTATATTCGAGTCTAATTATGAGATGAGGTTTGAAACCATAGAATATGAAATGTTGTTAGTAGATGTCAGTCTGATTCGTGATTGATCTTTATGCTAAAAGTTCAGAGAGGCTATTATATTTTAGTTGTCATCTAAAGAATTGAAGACGAGGAATAATTTAAAGACAATTGATCTCACATCAACGAAATAAACACCATTAATACCAACTTAAGATGTTTAAAAGAGTTTAGAAAACAGATGAATAAAAGGAGAAACCATTGCTAGTCGAAGGCTTGAAACATAATCTAAAAACCATAAGAAAGGTATGCAGTTCCATTTGATTTTCTTCAGAGTGTTGGTTTTTGCACATGAAGGTTTAGAAAATATCACGGACCTGTAAGAACCGCAAGTTCAGAAATTAATAACATTTATAAAGAGGCAAATAAATATACAAAAATTTGGGAAATGCTAACAACCCGTCTCTTTCGATTCTTTGCAAGCCTGCTTGACAGACCAACGGTTAATGCAGAACGTGAGATTAAGGAAGCTCTAAGAATGTTGATGAGCTGCAATATAAACATTTTATACGAAGGCAAAAGGACCATACCAAAGTATGTTGGGCCTACCTAATGGCTCAAATAATATATGGAAAAATGTGAAAACGAAATGGGCCTATGGGATCTTATAAAAAGCCTTGTTGGCTTTAATGAAATGAAGTTAACAACATCCCACATTGGTTGGGAAAGTTGATTTTGAGGAGTATATATATGTCTTCATGACATGAGAGGTTAAACAGCTCAGAGGAAGAGAGAGCTCCCCACACGCGCGCCGCCGCCGCCCGGCCGGCTCGGCTCGGCTCGGCTCGGGTCTCGGGTCTCGGTGGAGGGCCTCCGGCCCGATAAGAATATTCTTTTTGGACCAAGTTAAGCTCAACGTTTTGCCATTTAATTCCCGAAAAACGACATGCATTTTATTTTAAACAACACGTAGTTCGTTTAAAAACAACACGCTGTCTCTCTTCTTGACGATAA
>NC_027752.1:43383893-43388575 GCF_000695525.1 Brassica oleracea var. oleracea | reverse complement strand
CAGAATCTAACCAAAGCACTTGAGACAAAGTAGTCTCTTCCCAGCTCCAAAAATGATAAAAGTGCTAACAAATGTGTGAAGGATAAACATAAGCTTTTAATGATTCCATAGCTTCTAAGCGGAGTATTACTCAATACTTTTCATGGTCAATCACCTAATGAGTGTGAAATGGGGCCGTTTCTAGGAGAATGAATGCAAGGCTATATTCTCTAAGTTCACTCATGAAAACCAGGAATAGTTCAGGGCCACAATGAACACAATAGAGAACTAAGTTCTACGAGAAAATGAAGCTGCGTTATGCCTGTTGTCTCGGTTTACATAAAACACCGGTTGGTTCAAGACATCATGTTCACCTTCTGGTAAAGTAAACCCGACAGATATTAACTATGAGTGGTTCAAGGCTTAAAAATGCCACCAACTCAAACACAGTGAATTTTTCGCAAACACTCTCGATAAGTTTGTCTAGTCTAGTAAAGATTAGAATAAGTATAGTTTTTAAAGTCTATCGAGTCTGCATTTAGTCTGCATATGTTTTAGAAGAGTCATTTCTTTTCATGTGGGGGATTGTTGGGCCTAATTATTAAGCCTAATGGCTCAAATAATATATGGCAAAATGTGAAAACAAATGGGCCTATGGGTTCTTATAAAAAGCCTTGTTGGCTTTAATGAAATGAAGTTAACAACATCCCACATTGGTTGGGAGAGTTGATTTTGAGGAGTATATATATGTCTTCATGACATGAAAGGTTAAACAGCTCAGAGGAAGAGAGAGCTCCCCACGCGCGCGCCGCCGCCACCGTCCGGCCGGCGCGGCTCGGCTCGGCTCGGCTCGGGCTCGGGCTCGGGCTCGGGCTCGGGCTCGGTCTCGGTCTCGGTTAAGCTCAAGTTAAGCTTAAAGTTTTGGACCAAGTTAAGCTCAAAGTTTTGCCATTTAATTCCCAAAAAACGACATGCATTTTATTTTAAACAACACGTAGTTCGTTTAAAAACAACACGCTGTCTCTCTTCTTGACGATAAGTTTAAACGAGAAAAGATCTTGCGGAGGAAGTTTCGTAACGCCTCGCCTCCGAGATCCTCGCGAGATTTTCGCCAACGTGCGCACGTGCGGCATTAGTTACGGAAAATGGCTCGTCTTCTCTTCTTTAAAAACTCGTCTCCTCCTTCATTTTTCTTTAAGTTTTTACGCAACAAAAATCACCAGATCCCTCAACGTAAGTCTAGAGAGTGTTTCGTAGAGTTTATAGTTCTATAGGGCGATCACGAGTGAGGCGTGATTCGTCTGCCATGGTTGTATCCTGGGACTCTATATTCGTACAGTCCCGTCTCACTAACGGAGCGAATATTTTGAGTTAAGGAAAGAGATCATATCTCGACTCCATGTCTCTTTGCGAATATGATTTCTTATCGTTCTTGTATTCGTCTTTTACATTCGTTTATTTCCTTAACATCGCTTTTATTCTATCGTTTATGTCAGTCCGGTTTTCCGGCTTCTACAAAGTAAACAAAAAAAGAAGTAAAAGCAATAATATTACAAGCATACCTCTGCTTTAGAAATGCTGATTTCCTGCTCCTCAAGATCACTTGTGTTGTTGATTTTACTCTTCATAAACAATCCAATGGTTGAAGATGAACTCATCGGTGTTATAACCATATCATCAGACACAATAAACCTCATATCTCTCTTCACAAACCCAAAACTATATTTTGAGGGAGTCTCAGACTTGACTTTTGGGTCCATTGGTATCACGCCTAAACTTCTCAATGGTTTACTCTTAAGGTTTTTAACATTCCTTACAAAACTCAGAACCGGAGGCGCAGGACCAAGAGTATAGAGTTTAAAATATACCACTGTTGGCTGAGAGGGAATGTCAAGAACTTGTTTACTGCATGTATAATAATAAGGTACCTCCAAGGGAGTGGAAGCTGAAGAAGCTTCTCTACACTCACTTCGGCACAAATTCCCAACACACCCCAAAACTGAGCCATTATTAGATAATAATGACCATGCCAACTCAAGAGGGAGAGCAAGAATACCAAGAAGAGAATCAATAAAGTCTTCACTGCACTCTGCATAGATAATCTTCTTGTCAGACTTTCTGACAAATATCTTCACATTACATTCATGGCCTCCTTTACCACACCCCACTTCTAATGTATGAGTAGACGGCCGTTTTAGAAAATCTTTGCCGAGGAAGGTACGTGATAACGGAAAGTCCGAAGCAAAAAAGTTTCCAAGTAGAGTCAGCACCTACACATTTAGATAAGATTAAATGAAGCATCATAACAAATAAATGGTGTAGTAAAAAGATGGTACCTCTTTAATGCCAGCATCAAGAAGAATCTCTTTCACGTCATCAAAATCTGCATATCCTAGTAAATTAAGCTCTTTTGAAATAACACCTAGAGAGCTCAAAGTCACTCTCAGATCATCAGTAACAATGTAAGAAGAACGGCAACTGACAAACACTCCATCGTCATTGTTTCCTATTGGGCTTCCGAGTTGATCTTCCTCTGAAACTTGAAACTCCCTTGTCATCAAATCTCCACAGCTACACCTCGAAGTGTTAAAGTTGCTGTACTTCTTACAACTCCTAGGAAAAAGTGGGCATGTGAAGAACTTTGTAGCCTCAGTATCATCAATGTTCAGCTTCAGTCTCCTGCAATGGATCTCCTTAATGCTCCTCGGGTAAAGCAACATAGTTCTGCAAGCCTCAGTCTCAAAATCGTCGATGGTCATATCTGAAACACTTTTGTAAATGTTGTTAAAACACCCTAATCTCATTGGCTGCTGCTTGTGTTTCTGGAGAAGTCTAACAATGGTGCCCATGGGAAGTGTTAGGAGACTGAAGAGGACGTCAACAAAATCCCTACAAGCCTCAGCTAGAACAACTTTGTTTCTCTTCTCATCAACTAGAAGTCTCAGACTAAACGGTGTTTCCTCCATTGGAAAGAAAAAACAAAGAATAGCAGAAGAGTGTTTACCAAATTATGTTCTGCATGTAGAGAGACAACAATGATTCGCTTATATATTTACATACTGAACCACCAAGGTTGGTACTTGGGAGTTGGGACTAAGGAATAGCAAGAGGTTTCTTATCTGACATTAATTTGAACCGTGATGATTCAAAACATCGAAACTCAAAAACAATCTGAGCTTCCCCATGCCGCGTGGTTGAAGTACATGTCCCAATGAGGCAATGACTTTACTATCAAATTAAGAAAATGAAGAGTCTTCTTCCGTTGTGTAAATGTAGAGTCTTCTCATGTTTTTTCTTAGGGCTGGGCATAAAATCCATAATCCCAAATCCGAACTTAATCCGAACCAAAAAACTCGATCCGTATCCAGTCCGAAATTTTAAAAATATCTGAATGGATCCTTGAGGTGTTATAAAACATATCTGAATCCAAAGTGTTATTAACCGAATCCGAATGGGTAACCCAAAAATCTGAAGAGCCGAAAAAATATCTGAAGAAACCGATCTAATGTCCAAATTAATATACAATATAAATATTTGAAACATAAATATGTAATTCAAATATTCAATTTCTATATTATTTGGATATGATATCTAACAATAAGTATTTAAAAATTTAAATAAAAACCTTAAATACTCTATTATATACCAAGAAGTAGATATTTCTTATGTTTTACTTTTAAATTTTAGATTTTACTTTGGATATATCCGAACCGGTCCAATATAATTCGAATTCGAACGATATATGGTTACTTCAGATATATCCGAACCGATCCGAAACCGAAGTGTTATACCTGAATCCGATATGTACTTGTAAATTTACTAGAATGGGATCTAGGAATTGTTACAAAATAGAACCAAAATCTAAAAAACCTGATCCGAACCGAATGGGTATCTTAACGCCGAGGCCTATTTCCTCTTGTATTATCTTAAGTATTTACTTCTATTTGTTTCGTTAGTTGTAGGTTTCACATGTAAAAACTATATGAAAAAGAAGCCGTAAGCTTAGTGATCTTCAGAATCAACTGACTTGATCTTCACAAATTAACTTATTTGTTGATGTTTTTCTCGATGTATTTGGATTATTTGTTTTACATTCAATACTCCCTATGTTTCCAATTATAAGTAGTTTTGATTAAAAACACAAGTATTTAGAAGAACACATTTATAGCTTTATCATTTAATTAAAGATATAAACAAACCAATAACAAATCATATTTCTAGCTTTGCTTTAAACTTTTGGTTTTTTGCAAGATTGACTCAAAACTCAAAGTCAAACCTAAAACTAACTCATGTTTTTCTTGGATTTTTTTTTTATCCTATTCACCCCACAAGTTCAAAATATTCACGAAAATACCATCAAATTTTTTTAATTTATTTTTTCCGAAAATGACATTTTTACTCTCTCACCCTCATCATCTTCAAGTAATTACAAGATTGCCATTGTCATCAATACCCCAACCACCATGAACAACCAATTTGAAGCTCTTAATGCACCTAAAATCAATTTACACTCTCTCTTTCTCACTTGTTATGAACTAAAAACAACATCTCTTTCACTCTGCCTCTATATTCATCCAAAAAACTCAAGCTTTTGATTCAAATTTTTTTATGGTTTATAGAGCCATTCAAACATACTATTCTTGGTGGGTTACTTTCGTTTGAGATTGTGGGTGGTTGGAGAAGACTCTGTGTGCTAAGGAAGT
>NC_027752.1:43382525-43383339 GCF_000695525.1 Brassica oleracea var. oleracea | reverse complement strand
TTTAATAAAATATTGAAATTTTTGTTTTCCCTGAGATGACTTACTGGTAAGTCGTCCAGGAAAAGTCAAATATCTGATACAATTCGATCAAATGCAAAACTAACCCATTTATCCTAGACGACTTAGTGGTATAAGTCGTCTAGGTTTTTTTTTTAACAAACAAAGCTGGACGACTTACTTGTAAGTCGTCCTATTTAAAATTCAATTGCAAAAATGACATGTTTGGACGACTTACTGGTAAGTCTTCCAGACGACTTACTGGTATGTCGTCTGCGTCAATGTTTAGTAAACTTTCATTTTCTCTATGTTTACTAATGTGTTTTATTTTGAATTTTTGTAGATGATGCGTCAGTTACATGCAGTGTATGGAGAATGGTTGTTGAATGATTGCCGTTGGGATTTTGTGGTTGATAATGTCAAAGGAGCGAGAATCATTTTTTGGGGGGAAGGTTCGACACATGATGAACTTCTTGCAATGACTCAAGAAGATTATAACCTGGACATGAACACATAATCTGTGGAGATAACCTACTCATTACCAGCAGAAATGATGCAGGCTCCAGACACCCCTCCTATTCATGTCACAAGTGATAGACAAGTTCGAAACTTGCTAGAGATAACCATAACGCATGGAGTACGGCTTTGTGTATCAAGCCGTAGCAAGGTGGAAATGGTTTCAGAGTTCAGTGAAGCTGATGAAGCTGATGAATGTTTTGAAGATGATGATGATCATTTGGTTGAAGATGAAAATCATGATGGGGAGGAGGACGATGGGGAGGAGGATGCTGGTATCTCTATTGTTGCTGAAGCGGAC
>NC_027752.1:43380770-43381598 GCF_000695525.1 Brassica oleracea var. oleracea | reverse complement strand
TTCAATTAAGTCGTCCAGAAGGTCGTCCAGTTAGTCGTCCAGGGTTTTTTTTCTTCCAGAAGACCTTCAAGTTAGTCGTCCAGTGATTAGTCTTCCAGAAGACCTTCAATTAAGTCGTCCAGAAGGTCGTCCAGTTAGTCTTCCAGGGTTTTTTCTTCCAGAAGACCTTCAAGTTAGTCGTCCAGTGATTAGTCTTCCAGAAGACCTTCAATTAAGTCGTCCAGAAGGTCGTCCAGTTAGTCTTCCAGGGTTTTTTCTTCCAGAAGACCTTCAAGTTAGTCGTCCAGTGATTAGTCTTCCAGAAGACCTTCAATTAAGTCGTCCAGAAGGTCGTCCAGTTAGTCTTCCAGGGTTTTTTCTTCCAGAAGACCTTCAAGTTAGTCGTCCAGTGTTCAGTATATGTACTAAAAATTTGTGTTATGAACTTATCTGTGTCAACTTCTTTGTCAAATTGCACTACCAACAAATTTGAGATGGTCTTGCCCTTTATATTATCCGAAATATAGTTACAAAATGTCACTGCTCATAAGATTTTTCAGACTACTTATAGTTAAGTCGTCCAACATTCCAGACGGCTTAAATGTAAGTCTTCTGCGAAATGATGCAGGCTCCAGACGGGATCAAGTTCAAATACAAAATAGGGATCAAGTTCAAATACACACATCAGCCTAATCTATCATACAAAATAATCTAAATTGGCATGTTTATCACCCGTCATACGTACCCATGATGTCATCCATGTCCATGTTTTCGAACTCATGCACGTCAGGAAGCTCTTGAAATATATCCACCGCCATCTTATCCCTCATACTCTTCCCGTTGGGCTTA
>NC_027752.1:43335176-43378883 GCF_000695525.1 Brassica oleracea var. oleracea | reverse complement strand
CAAAACCTAAACCAAAGAATATCATGACTCACTACTTTCACTCATCTAAGTTGAAAACAATCAACTTTTGTTATATCTTAATTTATATCTCTTAAAACATATGTTAATTACATGATTTCAATTTTTCACTTATCAAAATATTTTTTACAAAATTTTTAAATTATTTCTAAGTAAAACTAGTCCAGACGACTTACACGACTTACGGGGGTTAGAAACGTAAAAAAAATTCGGTTTTTTTTTGTTTGTTCACAAAGGGTTGGTTGTAATTTCAATAGTCTTTTAGGTTACTTTTGCATTTGATTCAAGTTTGAGTTAACCTTTGTGTTTGAAATCAAGTTGTGAGTCATATTTGACAATTTTCCCTAAACTTTTTATTTAAATATTATTTTATCATGTTACTTTTTGCATTGGACTTTGAAAACAACTTACATTGTTAAACAAACAAAAACTTTCAAAACTCTTATATATGGAAACAGAGGAGTATCTTTTTAGATTTGATAATTTTGACATCATCTTCATTCATCATACGTACCATGGAAGCGTTGACTTGGACAGCAAGACCTTTTACTTTGAAGTTTCTAAACACGTTTTTAGTACATCTCTGATCAGTCATGTTACCACCAGAGGTTCCCAGCACAAACTCCAAGGAAACAAACAGCAAGGAAAGTGAAGACAAGACTCACAAAACCTTTCCCAGCTTCAAAACATTCTACGTTTTTTCTTGCAAAGGAAGAGTTAGTGTCTTGTACAGACTTTCCAAAGGATTGTCGTCAGCACTACATGTCAAGTAGGCTAAAGCCCAAACCTTGGCCCGACCCTAATATTCATTTTTAAATTAAATGAAATATCAAAACTAATGTTTTTGCTCAGATCCCTATCCACTTCTTCTCCTTCTTCTTCTTTTTCAGCAGGCAGCTAAACTTCAAAATATCTTGTGAGTTGAGCGAAAGGGATGGAGGACGGAGACATTACACTAAATTTTTCTGTGTGGTGAGTGTTCAACTTAGCTTTTATCAATGGAGTTTGGATCTTCATATGGGACGTGCTTCGAGGCAGCAAAACCTCATCTACTTATCTCGACAAGCTCTAAGAACACCAATATCACGTTGAGAAGTAGAACTCAAAGATTCTCATTCAGAGTCTCTTCTGTTTCGTATAAGGAATTCGCAGAGTCTGCTCTGGAAGAAACCAGGAAGAGGACCGTTCTCGAACCTTCACCTCTCCAGGTAGTGTTAGTGTAGGGAGGATTAACTCTCTCATTGTTTTTTTTTGCTTGCCTTCTGGAAATACTATGAATGATGGTAAATTGAGTTGAGTTGTTATTTGGACAAACAAGGCAAGTATATAAAGTGTTGACGAACATCCTTGGCTGTCTTTTTATCTGTATCAAAAACATTCTGGTTAAGACAGTCTTGATCCAAGTATTTTTAGAAGTGGCAACACATGTAAGTATAACTATTGAATCTATGCATTGTATTTTTTTAACACACACACACACACACAAATTTGACTGTTAAAGGGCTGCTTCTGATCATCAGATTGTTTCAGGAAAGGTATAGTAGCATGACAGGGCTTGATGGGAAAACCCAACTTCAAATGCTTGCTTTCAAATCTCCAAAGATTAGGCTCTTGCGGAGCATGACCATCGAAAACGAGACCATGCAGGTATTATTTACCGCAGTATCTCTATTGAATATGAAGTTCAACAAGGTTTAGAAAGTGTTGCTCTATATACACTTCATTCTTTACCACTGAATGATTTATGATTATTCTGTATTCTCACTTGGATATGGTGTGCAGGTTTTTGACTTTACTGGTTTCATGAAGCCAGAGTATGATACCCCCATATTCTGTGCTAACTTCTTCACATCTGCCAACATGAACATAGTGGTCTTGTAAGTTATCTTCTTCTTCTTTAATTATACTGGAGTCATCAGGTCTTTGTTCTCCAAAAGCTTGACTGTGTGCTCCTCTGCAGGGACCTGAATCCTTTGCTTCAGTTAACTGACCAGACTGATTACCAAGACAAGTATTACAAAAACATTATGTCCATATATCACAAATATGATGAGGTGAGCTACAAGAAAATGTGATTACTCAACTGCATCATATAGATAGACTGATCTAAGGTTTTGTTGCAGATTTTCCCATGGGGAGGTAAACTGACTGGTGAATCCATTAAGTTTTTTTCCCCTTTGGTGATGTGGACCAGGTTTTCCTCTAGCCAAGATAAACATCAGGCTTTGTTCTCTGCCTTCCTCGAATACTATCAGGTATACTCCTCGAGTCGAATCTGTGTGCTGCTGGCCAAAAGCTAAGGTTCAACAGTAAAACGTGAGTGGATCTATCATTACTCTTACACTACAGGCATGGCTTGAGATGACAATTCAAGTGAAAGAGGGGATGGAGCCATCTCAGGTGAGAGCCAACCGTGAAGCACAGCACAAATACCTGACATGGCGAGCACAAAAGGTGACGAGTTAGTTACCTTTGTAATCGATATGTATTGTTGTTACAGTGAATATTGAATATTGAATGGTGTTGGCAGGATCCTGGACACGGTCTTCTTAGGAAACTACTTGGTGAAGCAAAGGCAAAGGTAATGATGATTGATTCCATTATTGTTTCACTTGTTGTCCCCATTAATAAATGATTTTTGAACAAAACCAGGCGTTGCTGAGAGAGTTCCTGTTCAATGGAGTGGATGAGTTGGGCACAAAAACATTCATTGATTACTTTCCAGAGTACCAAACAGATGGTGGAACTGTGAGTGACAAACGAAGCATCATTGGCAAGTCTTTTGAAACTCGGCCTTGGGATTCAAACGGACGATTCATCGGCTGAACTTCTCCTCTAGCTGAACTTAATCCATGTTTTTACGCGAGCAAGAAGTTTGATTTCAGTTTGTGGAATCAAGAAGTCATCAACACAAGATGAAAGTGAGCTTGAGGAAGTAAAGAGCAGCATAAAGAGTCTCTCAGGTCTCTGCGTTATATTATACTTAGGCATCTCCTCCGGGTGATTGCTTTGAGTTACCAACACTGGTTTAGTGTAGTTATTAACATTACATGTTGCAAACACAGTTGTTAAAACATTTGTAATCTATTGATTAGGCAAGGAGGATCAGTTAAAAATGGGTTAGAGCGCTGACTTCTAAGAACACTTTATATGCTACTATAATTTCTACTTTCCTCTTTATTGAGGTTTATATGTGAACTCACATAATAACTTGGGCCACTTTCGTTGGTTCCAAAAGGGTGTTAAATGCATAAAACATAATCCAAGTGGGATCAAGAAAAACATCAACAACAAAGTAAACTTCACGGTATCAATAAGCTTATGGCTTCTTCTCATAGCTATTTTACATATGAAACCAGAAACATAAGTAACACTTGATAGAAAGACAACACAAGAAAAAGCAGAAGAAGACTCTACATTCACACCACAAACACAAGACAAGCTTCTTAAACAACACAAAACTCTTCACTACTTTCGCTCTTCATTAATCATAGCACATTCCTCACTTCATTAATCATAGCATATTACTCCCTAATGCTCATAGCACATTCCTCACTTCATTAATCATAGCATATTACTCCCTAATGCTCATAGCACATTCCTCACTTCATTAATCATAGCATATTACTCCCTAATGCTCAACATACTGCACCCAAAATGCACCAAGCACTCTCTACATACTCGCACTTCCCTCTGGACCCTCTTCCCCGCATATGAAAGTTTCATCCTTCAAAAGGTTCACTCGGCTGAGGATGCATCCACATAGGAGGAGGAAGACACACCGGCGTTGGATGCCTTATGTCAAAGTTCCATGAATGGAGAACATGTGCCTCGGAAGAGTTCCCATTCGTAGAGCTTAAACCCACCATGAACTCACCACGGTTCCATAGCTCCCCCAAGTCTACAGAGAAATCAAAGAACGGATCCAACATCTTCCTCGTGCCTAGTTTTCTGAACCGAACCATCATTCTCTTCAAACTCGCCTCATAATCAATCATACAGCTCAACGTCCCTCCATTCTCCATCATCAACAAGTCACCCTCAAACGAAAGGTTTCTAACTTCAGAAGATTCAGGTTTACCTAACAAGATTCTCGCACGGTTTCCTCTATTGGAAATATCAAACTCAAAAGCCACAACCGTCTCGTTCTTTGCATGCTCAAACAGAAACCCTAAGGCAGATGAACTGTTGTCTTTCTTACCGAAGAGATCAAGATCCAAACTAGTTGGAACCATTACAAAAGCCATGACGTCATCGGTCTCATTAGGCATGGAAAACGAGAAGTAACTCGAGAAAGATAACGAGTTGCTAAGATTGATGGGTTCCTTGTAAACGACTCTTCCCTCGCTTCCACTCACAGAGTTTGTCAGCTGAATCGAAGAGCCTTCGTTGATCAGCTTCGAATCTCCAAAAAGTTCAACTTCATTGTCGAAACTCATAGGTTTGAACATCTTTGTCTTGCTGTTTTTTTTTTCTGTCTGGTTGGTTTATGTGAATAAAACAATCTACGGAAGAAAGATTAAATAACAATCTACGGAAGAAAGATTAAATAACAATCTTCTTCCTTTTCTTAACCCTGAAGGAAACGTCTCTCTCATCCTCTCGTAGTCATCGACTCATTGCCGAGTAATATTGTGATTTTAATTTCATTTTCTGATGTGCCGTGCACGCATATAAGAACTTATTAGGTCGGTCAATTGATGATTAGTCTAACCAAAAAACTTACAAAGTTATAAAGATTATTAGATTATGGATTATATTAATCTGGTTTCATTGTCTGTAAGTATGATGTTTTTATGTCTCTATCTTCGCTATATAAACAGTGATATAACACTTGAGAAATTAAAGAGCGGAGACTAATAAAGAAATGATCAAAACAACTCGAAGTTCGAAACGTATTCAAACTAGAAAGACAATAGCAAGTGGCCAAAATCAAGAAAAATGTAAAGATCATACTACAAACGAAGCAGCACTTATAGCAAAGACAAAAAGGTGAACTTGGCAGACTTGATAGTGATCTCTATTCATCACCGAACATGTCAAAACCACCGTAGTCTTCTTCATCTGATTCCTCAACCACTTCCTTCTTCTCCTCCACCTTGGCAGCTCCAGCTGAAGCACCACCACCTGCATCAGCAGACACAGCCGCTACAGCAACAGCAAACTTGCTAGGATCCTGCATTAACATCCAACACACAAACAATTAAGCCAAACAAATCAAACTTATTTTTTTTTTGACAAGTTACTTAATTTGATTGACTAACCTTCAAGAACTCTTTGACCTTCTCTGCCTGTGGGAAAGTGTACTCAGTAGCAACTGAGATAGCCAATGCATTCTTGTAGGCGTTGATGAACATATGCGGAGCAGCAGCAAGGGTAGGGAAAGAGATGGCTAGGGCCAAGGAAGTGACCATGGAGATACCAGCGGCAAACTTTTGGACAAGGTCATCTTCCGTAAGATCAAGAACCTCAGGGCTGAAGACTGAGCCATTGTCATAAACCGACTGGACAACAAGACCGTAGGAGAACGGCCTGATACCAAGCTTGGCTAGAAGGGCAGCTTCGGACGAACCGACCTTGTCCCCTTGCTTGATGAGCTCAACAGGGGTGATGATTTCGACTGTACCCTTGTTAATCTTAGTTGGGATGTTAAGAACCTACAAAAACCCAAAAAAACACATTTATCAGCTAATAAACTTCAACAAGGGAAGATACTATTACAAAACATGATTAAAACAAACCTGGAAGAAAGATGTCTGAGATGGATCGAGACCAGTGTTACCAGGCTGGACAACCACATCAATAGGTGCAACCAAACCCACACGAGCAGGAGCACCAACCTGTTCATATTACAAAGACAGACATAAAAGAGAGAGTTTAATCTCAATCCAATTTGATGTAATAAGAACAGAGCAGCTAACAGCTATATATGAAACTAACAAACCTTGTACTTGGCAACTTCCTCACTCACTTCCTTGAGGTCACCCTTGGTGAAGATCAAACCAACATTTCCCTATACACAAAACACATAACCATTCAAATAAAAATCAAAACTTTCAATAAAAATCAAAACTTTTAATAAAAAAATCAAAACTTTAAATAAAAATCTAAGCTTTCAATAAGAATCTAAACTTTCAATAAAAGTCTAAACTTTTGCCAGCTAAGAGAAAATCTCAAAGCGTGAATTTACCTGAAGAAGGGGCATCAGATTGAGGATTGCAGTGTTTCCGGTGTTCTCGGCGTGAATCTTAACGGAACGCTTCATCATAGTGTTCTTCCCCATGAGCACCACCGAGTCACCACGAAGACCCTTCCTGATGTTCTGGAGCTGAGTCGATCCAACGTTGTCGGCGGCAACGACAAGAATCTGGGTGAACTCGTCGATGAGCTGGCATAGCTTCGCGTCGTAAGCGATCTTCTTCTCTGCCTTTGTTGCCTTCACCATTGTTGCTCACGTGATGAGACTCGAGTTTTCTCTTTGTCTGCAGAAGAGTGATGGAGATAACAGAAAGGAACTAGGGTTTTGGTTTCAGTGTTTTTATACTATACGAAATGGGTAGAGGATAAAATGAATCTAGGGCTTCTTCTTAGTGATCTGAATCTAACGGTTCTTAGTTTTTGCTTACTTGCTGATCTGACGGCTCTTATTTACTTTGATGATATTGGGCCTTTAGGGCCCAACTCTAACGGTTCGTATTTGCGATGCTTATCTGACGGCTCTTGTTTATTTCGATAGTATTGGGCTTCTTCCAAAATTTGGAACCGAGAACCGGTAAATCCCAATACCGGTATGAAACTAAACCGGAGTTAAATTACGGAGCCAAGTGTTCATTTCAAACTAAACCAGGCTAAATTACGTTCCTTGTGACTTGTGAGGTATCAGACTATCAGGTACCTAAACCAAAAGTTGAGAAATTGATAATAGTAGTAGAACAATAAAATTTATATACAATTTACCCACATACACAACATTTGAATGGACTACAAATTCAACATTTATTATCGACTACATGACATCAAAACAAATGTGATCAATCAAATCAAACAAATAAAACAAATCCCAGTTAGCTTGAGCCAAACTTTATTTCCCTTGCCCTGAGTAATATTTTTATTACTGTTTTCAAGAAAGCTATTTATATTGTTTAACATCTCGGAAGATCAGGAGGTGGCGGTGGCAAGCTGGTCGACTTCGTTGGTCCGTTCTCAACCACAAACACCATCCCTAATCCAAATGGCAAGTGAACATCGATATGACAATGCATAATCCACGCACCTGAACAATGTTTCCAAACCTTAGCTTCATGCATGATGTATCAACATAACATGTATCATATAACATAGGAGTATTCAACTAGACTACTAGAGTAGTCAACTCGAGTGAAACTTTATTTATTATAAACAGGAGTCCGGTTCAAATTAAATTTTGGTACAAAGAGTTGGATAGAGAGTTTACCTGGGTTATCAGCTCTGAAACGGGTCACGGCCCACCCACCAACAGGCACAGCCAAGGTATTACGGAACTGGGGGTTGACGAGATTGTACTTGCTCCGATCACGGGTCGGGTCATAATTACCGAACCCTTGAGCCAACACGTGGAAGTTAAACCCATGGAGATGCATGGGGTGATTCTCAGCCGCGAGAAGCGCGTGGTTCTGCAGCACCAAATCCACCGTTGTATTGAATTTCAATACCTTCGCGCTCGTTGATTTGTGAACGAACAAGAGTCCCGGGCTTGTCTGGGTTATGTTCGGGTCAGTGTAATCGAACTTAACCGGAGGCTGGTTTGGAAAATCAGGCGTGAAAATGCCGTCCACGCCGTGGAAAACCGCTTCCAAGATGGATAGCTTTTTGGGTAAGACGAATGAGTGGTTGTTCATCGAAGCAGCGAATTTCGAATTCGGACATTTAGCGCAAGCCTCTAGCCCGAGCCCGATGGTTACGAGCATCTCCTCGTCTACGTGGTGAGGCACTGGGACCCAGTGTGGTCCACCGACCAAGCTTGTCAGATTAGAGTAGAACCTGTGAGCAGTTGGCGTGTCGAAGAAAGAAGGCAGCTTCGGCATCAACACGCGCTTTGTTCTGCGTGTTTTCGACGCGCCGCCGATGTAGTGGATGACGCCTCTGGTGGTTGTGTTGGGGAACGGCACGAGGGGTGTGCTGGCGTAAGGATGAGCCGCCATGTAGTAGGATGAACCGATAGACTGATCGGCGTGGAGCAGCGCGTCAACGGTTTGACCCGGTGCGATGACGATGACGTCGGTGAGGTAAGGTTTGGTGTAGACTGCGTCGGCTGCGACAACTGTCAGCTTGTGATTGGCTATCTTGAAAAACAGTTGCATGTTCATTGCCGCGTTTATGATGCGGAGTAAATATAACTTTCCTTTTACCACGTCTAGGTTAAACATTCCTGTTTTTTTTTTTGTCATTTTAGAAAAATAAATGGTTAGATTGCAAATGATCATTAGATAAAATTTGATTAGTAACCGGCAATAAATTTTTCTTTCACTACATAACCATATTATATTAGATAAGAATGTCATAATATTAGACAGTGGTATGGAATTTGTGAAACCAACTTGTTTTTTATGTTTATTGCGTAATTCTACGCATACAAAGGTTTAAAAAAACGCATCCGGGTACTATGTAATTAGCGAGAAGATTACTAGATTAGTATGCATTTTCATGTTAGCGTTCACTATGCTTTAAAAATAATTATTATAGCATTGTAATCATGTTAATAACATGTAATAAATTGTCCCGTTATTTCACCAGAGGTACGAAAAAAATTGTGACAGAACATGCATGTAGTCAATATCACACTCAGCTTATTTAAACCTCCACTGGCTAATATGATTACTTCTAGTGCATATACTTTATAATTTCTAGCATTCCATCACCAATAACATGTAAAATAAGAAAAAGGACCCTTATGCATGTAGTCAATATCACACTCAGCTTATTTAAACCTCCACTGGCTAATATGATTACTTCTAGTGCATATACTTTATAATTTCTAGCATTCCATCACCAATAACATGTAAAATAAGAAAAAGGACCCTTCCAAAATGACATGAAATTAAAAAAAAAAAAAAAAAAAAATTGAATCTATCCGTGCTATAACTTGTCATTCGGTTATTCTTTCAATCAAGTGAATACCAAAAAATGTTTCTCCTTAGATAGTGATTAATTTGGTAATACTTACTGTCTTTGGAACATGGATATAGGTTTCCTGGCAGGCCATTGATCGTATAGGCGTCGGAATTGTTTGGAGGAACTCCGGTGGCGATAGCAGCCTCTTCTAACGCGACTACGTCGGTGTTCCACCATTCACCTGTTTAATATTACAATTTGAACTTAATATTAATAATACTAATAATTAAAATTATAAAAAAAAAAAGAAAAAAAAAATTATAGAAGACTTTTGGCTAAGTACTTTAAAATACAAGTCGAAACACGACCAACATCCTTTCGCATTATTCACCAGCTGAACTACTAAAGTTTGGTTTAACTATTTGAATATGTATTTTGATAGCAATTAAATAAAAACAAATTATTTAGTTGAGACATACCGAATATGATGGGAACTTCTTTGTGGGGTTTGGGAAACGGGTAAGAGTGACCGGATTTAGGGCGGATGATGATAGCACCGTAGACGGTGGCGCGTAAGAAAGACGAATGTGCGTGCCACCACAAGGTACCTTCTTGGCCTGTGATGTTGAACCTGTAAGCGTAGCGATGACCAGCTGGCTGGATTGGGCATTGCGTTATCATGCTCGGTCCATCCGCCCAAACCGTCAGTCTATGGAATATCCCGTGCCTGCGTGTATGCAAAAATATTACGACATACAGTCTATTCATATTCAAACACTATGATATATTAATTAATTAGTATGCCAGGATTTGAAGTTTAAGTATTGATGGTCAATTAGACGACAGGAAAAAAATATGGATGGTAAACTTTGTTTTGGTATTATTTTTTGGTATTATGATAACCTAATTAACCAATGCAACCCAAGTTTGTTTGATTTTATTTGGATTTATATAGTGTTTTATTTTCTTAGTTTCTAAGATTATATGGAAATGGAAATGGAAATGGAAAAGGAGAGTAAAGAAACACCTAAAAGTTTATTTTATTTGAAACTATTTCCAAATTGAAATAATCATGTTTCACGAAACTGAATTAGGCTGATTAACATTTTCTAAATTAGCTAACAAACTAAACCAAATTTTAATTCAAATTTAATTTGTTTTAACTTAGTTGGATATACAAATAAATAAAATCTAAGATAGAGAAACAGGTTGGTTGAAAATCATTATTTTGTGGGTATGCATGTTTTGTTAGTGTCTAGTTCTTCTTGTTTCTTAGCCCTAAACCAAAATTGAAATCGTAATCACTGAACAAAAATAATATAAAATTTTAGTTGGTTAATTGTGATTTCATAACTTTAAAGTCCATAAGGAAAACCAATAAAATCAAATGTCTTCTCCCTAAGTCTCTATATTTTCTATAACGTCAAAGACAATAGATTATATAGAGTGTATTATATGGGAAAAAGGGAAACAGCTAATTGAGGAAATATGAAGGCTAGCGTCTAGTAAAGTCAGAAAACCAATACGAAATCACGCATAATTTAAGTAATAGCTAATATAATACGAAGTTTATATAGTATCTATTAATTAAGTGAATACCAATGATTTTGTCAAAAATAAAATAAAAGAACTTAAGTGAATGAATACCAATGAATTGTGATGTTGTGAGGGGAATTGTTAATGACGTGTATAACGAGCGAGTCACCCTCCTTGACGCGTACCGTTGGTCCAGGCAGGCTTCCATTAACAACCGTTATCACTTGCCGTTTGCACAGCCGAGAGATGGTTAAGTTTTGTACCTGTCAAAACCCAAGTATCTCTCACGTCGTTAGCTATCACTTGGTCACTAGTTGGTAATACAAACTCATATTTCACATGCTACGATTCACCTTTAATATAAGTAAAATCACAAGATATGGTAAAAAACATGAATCAGATTTTCACATATATAAAAGTTCTAATAAGATGCATGCAAAATCTATATTTATATATATTAGAAGAGGAGGAAGAATGTATGGTTACGTTGAAGGTGTGTTCGACAATGGCTGCAGAAGCTATTGAAGAGACTACAAAAAGAAGAAGAGCGCAAACAAGAGAAACCCTAACGCCCTCCATCTCTAGAGACAGAAAGATGAGATGAAGCGAGCTACAAAGAACGAGAAATGTGTTATGGAGATTTTGAAGCAAAGACGAAATTAAGCTTGGTCAATTTATAGAGCGCAAGTGGTAACGACCGAATAGGCAAAACACGTTATGTTAATGGGAATGAACTTTGAAAAATATACTTTTTATACAGAAATACCATAATCTTTTTTACTAATAATATATAGCTAAAAAACTCGTAAGTAAAATTAGTGATACAAACTAGTGGTGGTGGTTCAGTGGCGCTTGAGTAAAATAAAAACCTAATACGGCGAAATTCTGGTTCGATCTCTGTTAGTCATCCGGACTATCTTAAATGGCACGAATACATAGAGTGCCGTGGGTTTCGTGAAACTAGTCGATTGACCTCGATCGCGGATTACCTACTCTTACCAAAAAAAAAGTTAGCGATAAAAGTTATTATTGATTCTACCAATGAGTTTAAAGATTGCTTGAATTTTTTTTTTTTTAACTTTAAAGATGGCTTGATGTATATCTGTATACATATTTGTCTACGTGTGTGCATGTGTTTTCCGGTTTTTTCAATCTGTTAGTAGGGACGTTGTTGTCTACATTTCTAACAGCTGACTAGTCGGTTTATTATATATTTATAAAGAATAACAAAAGTCATCCAAACTCTTGCTTCTCAAGACAAACAATCTTACATTCTATTGAAATCAATATAATTATATTACAAGTCCATAATATATAGCTACCTATATATCTAATTTGATACCTAAGTATCAACCATAATTTTAGCGACATATCTCTGATTAATTTGAAATATGCATTTGCAATATACAGTATAACCTCTTTAAATTAATACTCTATAAATTAATATACACTAAGAATCTCTATAAAATAATATAATTTTATAGTTTCAAATTGAGTTTTTGTTTCAATTAGTATATCGATAAATTAATATCTCTATAAATTAATAAAAAAATTATAGTTTTGGTGTAGTCCAACATTATTAATTTATAGAGGTTTCACTGTATATATCACAAGAAGTATCGATGTTTTTTTAATAAAAAATAGCAATTTTAAAAATACTTAATGATAAAACAGAAACGAAAAAAAAAAAAATTGCCATCCTTTTCTTCTCGTTGTTATTGGTTTCAGATTTTATAGCGTAAGTAGTTAAACGATATCCAAAAATCACATGATTACCAAAGTTGATTGCATTTCACAAAATTAAGGAATCATTAACGAATCCGCAATCTGCTTAAGATGATATTTAAATGCAATATCAATACATGCAACCCACTCTCTAGACACAGGCCAATTGACTTTGTCTCAAATTATATGACAGTTCTCTTTTTATCCTAAGGGTATATGTGGTAGGTTCGAGCTTCAGCAGCCAGCGAAAAAAAGATTTAAAAATCGAATATTGTCCCTAGTCTAAAGAGATTATGTGTTTGGACCCAGAATTTTCTAAATTAAAATTAAGAATTACATAACAGTTGTATTTTGAAATGGTGTAAACTATCGGCTGCTGCCAATTGGTGATTGTTCCGGTAGAGGTGACCATGTCAGCTCATGAGTTTGCTTCAAGTGTGACTAGAAACTGCCATTATCAATCTTATGTTGCTCGCAGTTCATAGTTGGCTCAGATTCTTATTGAGCTCGGAAGCAGCGGGAGGATGTCTCCTAAGTTGATTTGTTGGAAATAAAATCTCACATCGGAAATATAAAAGAGACTTAAGTAATATATAAGAGATTTGAGCCACTCCACTTACAGCCAATTGGTTTTAAGTTGGAAACCCAATAAATTTATCATGGTATCAGAGCCGGTCCAACACTATGACTCATTAATCCGGCTCAGACAGTGGTCCGATCATCCCACGATGACCCAAAGAAGGCTCAATTCCTTCGAAATTGTTAGAAAAATAAAGCATTGTATCGAAGGGGGTATGATGGATTCTGCGAGATTAATGTTTATACGCACCATCATCTCAGGGAGGGTGTTGGAGATAAGATCCCACATCGGAAATATGAAAAGGACTTAAGTAATATATAGGAGACTTGGGCCACTCCACTTACAACCAATTGGTTTTAAGTTGAAATCTCAGTAAATTTATCATGACTGGATTGTGAAGTATTGGATTCTCCTTTTTACTGATGTCTAAGAAGACACTCATTTTTTCCTCCCCTGAGATGCCCTGTTGGATTGGTTTCTTGTGGCATCTACTGATGTCGTTATTGTTTAAGTTTTACTTATTGTCTAAACTCTTCGTTGCCAAGTTGCCATGTCTTTGTACTGGCTTTATTCCAGTCGAATGAACCATTGACAAGAAAAGAATATGTTAGCTTCGAGTTTCAGCATGTGCGAGAAGAGAACTTAAAAACCCATTATTGTTTCTAGTCCCAAAAAATTATGGGTTTCGATCCATAATTTTTTTAATTAAAAAGTAAGAACTGTATAACAGTTGTATATATATCCTGAAATGGTATGAACTATCGATCAATTTCGTAAAATCATTATTTTATTATGATCTTACTTTTTAATATTTTTTTTTATCAAAATGAAGAATTGTGGTACGTGCATAAACTGCATAAACAAGGTCCATGTTTCCATCAAGTTGAAACTTGGAAGCCTCTTCGTCAACTTGACAATACCTTCAAGAACGTGTTGTATATTTTGCGTAGATCATATCTGCATTCCGTATAATGTTTTGAGTACTCTAATATTTTTCTCGTCAACATCATATATGTATAACATAACCATTTACTTTTACTATGATCAGAGGCGGATCTACTTGTATAGAAGTGGGGCACGTGCCCCATACTAACTTTATAAATTTTTGTTTGTAACATAATTTTGAGTATGTGAATCAAGCTTATTTGGTTAAATCATAAATGAGGTTAATGGTGCCACACACTTCACGTTTGACCAAATTATCATCCATCTTTTATCTTGTTTATTTTGTTGTTGTCAAATTTAGCGTGTGAAATTACTCTTTCTTTGTCAAAGGTCTGATTTCATATTTAATTCTTCTCATTTCTTGTTCTCTTAAATTTTATTAAATTTGTTATACATGTCTAATATGTTCAGCTTTGCACTGTAAATATCAATTTTGAATTTCCAATTACTTATTTTGTACTTTTTCTATTTCTAGAAGATAAATATTTTCTGCTTTATACATATTAAAAGCATTAAATCCGATAATAAATATATTATTTTATTTGATTAACTATTCAGTGATTTAATATATTTTCTAAGAGTTTATAATTTACTATTATTAACTCATATAAAATGCATTAAAAACTTAATATATATATATATATATTTTAAAGATAAGCGTTCTAACTTTTGTAAATTTTTTTTTGGAAAATAATTAATATTTAATTAGTTAAAATATTTACTGTAAAAATATAATAATTTATAATAATACCATAAAACTGGCTAATTATTTTAATTAAATTATATATTTGTGCCCCATATAAAATATATTTCTAGATCCGCCCCTGGATATATGTATAATAGTGCATGCGACTTATGTCCCCACTTGATCTAGTTGTTCCAGTTAATCATTCTTTTACGATGTCATTATGGGTTGCTCATTGGAGTGACAGTTTCAATATTTTTTTCAACTGAATTCTTGGTTAATATATCGCAAATGTCGTGTACGTTGTATAAGGCAGTTCTTACCATATTTTGATAAACCCATAGTTATCAGGCAAAAGTCGCTCTCTGTCATAGTAATCTGACTGTTTCTTGTAGACTTCACGCATTGTTCTTTATTACCTCTCGCCATCTCATTTCGTACGTGGATGGATGGATTATCATTGACTTATAAGTTTACAAAGCAATCTTTTTTTTTTTGTAAATGACCCACAAATCAAATTCTTTCGTAAACAGATCAAACCGCAATATCTTGATTTCTTTTTTTCTAATGAATTTTCGGTTTTAGACTTTTAGTTGGTCAAGAGAATGCTCGACGAAAGTAATAATCTCACACCGAACATCACTTTCCTCTTGGAACGTTATATAAAAATAAAGGAAAATAAACAAATACCGGTTATATTTTCCTATAATCTCAAATTGTACACTTCTCAAATTTTATTTTGATGGAAAAGAATGGAAGATGAGTGATTTTTTTTTTAAATTTTAGCATAAGCATACAATGGATCAGTTTAAAGAATTTTTCAAAGATTTATACCAAACCACATTCTAGGGTAGAGATCTTTTTTTTTTTGGAACTAGGGTAGAGATCAAAGTTCTTTTTCATCAACCATTAAACAGTGTTTTTTCTTCAATACAATGCAATGTTTGGAGGAGACCGAGATTCTGTTAATAAAAGGCCTGAATAGGCCCAATTAAACGACGTAGTCCCTGCCAGTGAAATTTCCCGCCATAGCCGTTTTAACTGATTTACCAAAGAGTATAAACAAATGGTAACAAGGTAAATGTACATTTGGAGGGCTAAAGAGTAAATTAACGGGTTAAACCAGTTCGCCCTAATAACTCTCCCAGGCACGATCTCCAAGGCGCCTCCACGAACCATGTGCTCCGGCGCCGGCGACGCGTTTTCTCGCCGGCCCAGGGCTTCCTCGACGGTGCTAGTCCTCAAAACGATCCTCTGTTTCCTGTTTCACTGCTCGCTTTGCTTGTTACCAGTTCGCTTTCTGTGGATTGTCGGAGGAAGTAGATCTCGACGGATGCTACGATGGAGACGAGAGCTTCGACTCTTCATTGTGCTTCTCTCGGTCCTTCCACTCCGGGTGGTCCTTCTTCCAGCAATGAGTCGAGAGGATTCTCTCGCCGCCGCTCTGCTATGGTCTTCGGGTTCAGATCCCGTCGTACCTCCATCTGGCTGTCGTCTGTCAAGCCAAGCTGTCGACTTGGTCCAAATCTTTCAACCGTGAATGGAGCTTCGTTTTCAACCAACACACCTTATCTCTTCGTCTCTGAGGAGATTTGAGTCCCATAGGCCACTGTGCTCAGCTGCTCCTCATCTAACCGGCAACAGATCCATAAACACCACGAGTTCAGATCCGAGTCCTTTCGGTGACGCTTCAACCTCCCCACCTTCTAAAGTGGTGCTCTTTTTCCCACTGTGGTGTCTCTTCGACGGTGGTACCATTCCGCTCCGACGAAGATCTTCCGGTGACCACTTGTACGGCGCCGATGAACATGTCGATTCTAATCTCGTGCTGATTTTGCTTAACACTTCACTGTCCCCTTTAGTTTGGGCCTGGCCCAGGTATGGGATGTCTTCTGTCAGCCCAAGAAGCAATCTGCCAAGACCCAATTGTTTCAGAAGAATTTGTAATCCAACTTCCTATGGTGCCTGGGTTCGGGTTAGTTTTTCAGAGAGTTCAGTGAGTTCACCGGGTATTGTTCTAATTCGATCATCCTCCTCTTATGAGGAGAAACCTTTACCACCATGCACTCTTCCTATGGCAAGAGGTGCTTCCTCGGACTTGCTGCCGAGCGTTTGTTTCAGTTTCTTCATCGTTTTGTCATCTTGCGGAGCGGTCTCTACGGGACCAGAAGATACAAGCGAGATTACCTTGGTAGTTCTCTGTAGATGGGGTTTGGACGCCAATGTCACTTAATGTGACTATTCTCCAGCTGTACGACGTGAAAGCTTTCCCGACGTATTCGAGCATTGTCTCGAATTCGCTGTCATCTTCCCTTGAAAACCTATCTTATTTGGTTTATTTACATGTTTGTGTTTATGTTTATTGCAAAAGAGGATGAATAATTCCCTCTTGTAGTTGTAGTGGAGAAAGTTGATTATGAATGAAAGTAAGTTTGTGTTCAAAAAAAAAAGAGAGTAAATTAACGACCCCAACGAAACCATTTACCGCTTTACAGTTAACTCGTTAAGTCTGGTAGCTAGGTGAGACAGAAGAAGCATATGGACTCTGGAGACGTGGTGAATTGAGAAATCTAGTGTTTTCGTTTTCGTTGTATATGGCGTTGCGTGGTACTGGCTTCCAATTTCCAAGGGTGTGTGCATTAGTTGATTATATGCAAGTTTGGCCTTATATTAGTGTCAACTTTATTCTCTGGTTCAGTTGGCATTTCATCAGTAACACTTACCAAGCTCTCGTTTGTATTTTTGTTTTTTTTGGGTTTATAAAGATGAGAATCAGGTTATCACCACAGCACATGGCATCCACGGAAACAAATGGGCTGTAATCTCTAAGCTCCTCCTAGGAAGAACAGATAATGCTTATATCAAGAACCACAATCTGACGACAAATATAGGGACGAGAAACTTAGTCCTGGAAGATTTTGTATTTGACAGAACGATTTTTTTTGTTTGGATCGAGGTTCTGATACCATGTTAAGTTAGATAGGCTTCCAACCAAAAACCAGTTGGTAAGAAGTGGATTGACCGATCTTATATATTATTTAGTATTCCTTCCAACTACCGATGTGGAAAACTTTGTCTCTAATAACTTATCGTCGGGTGATGGTGGCTATGTAACTACTCCGCTTGTATCGTCATATGGCAACTTCCATGAAGATGTATGAATAACAGTGCCCAGACAAAACAAACGGAGAAGGCATCTCTAGGCCAGAAGGCAACAATGATCCTCCTTTTCCGCCCCTTAGCGCAGCTCAGTTCTTCTAATGCTTACAGTCACATGGAAAGGTCTTCCTATCTACATATATACAAGACCAAAATAAGTTCCAATCATGTAAACAAGACGCAGCAATGCTAAGATTGCTTGAAGGAGCTTACAACGAACGGTTTGTTCCTCTGCAATGCAGCAACAACGGAAAATTTCAGAAAACTCATTGTTGGGTCCAGAGTTTGTGGACTACTTAGACCCACCAACGTTTCCGAGTTATGAACTTGCTGCTATAGCAACGGATATAAGCAGCGTCGCTTAGTTGAGAATAGGTTTAGAGAAAGCAGCAGTGTGAGGTCGATGGAAGAACAACTCGTCGGTTAAGGTCTCATGGCTCAAGAGGACATCAAGATCATTATCTTGGATCTGAAGAAGGAAAGAGCATAACCAATGTCCACACGACATAAAAGTTAACGAACGGATAAAGAGCAACTGAGATTTTTCTTCTTCAGATTTCTTTATTTGTATTGTTTCATCTCTTGATCCCAGAGAGTTTGAGGTTTACTTGTAATCGAAGTTATGATGTAATTGCGTAGAAATAGGTTTGATAGTTACGAAATCGAGTCTTTTCAACTTCTATGTGACTTGTATGGCGTCTGCGTTTACCATATCATGATGGTTGTTTCACCAAGGAGAAAGAAAAAAAAATCCATAATCCATTTAAGACCAGGTTTTAGCACACAAATTTGAAGGTAACATCAAGATTCTCTCAAACATAGGTAAAGAAGCAAACAATTATATATGCTTTGCGTGTATTGACATCTCTAAATACGTGTGGAGAGGAAGAAGAAGCTGTACAATTCTTGGTTTTGTTGTCGTTGTAACTCTAAACAGCTTCGAGAGCAGAGCCCTGTTGTAGTGCTTCTTTAGCTTTTGCTTCCATCCCAAGCTTTAAGAGACAAGCCGCTTGTAAGTAGAGAGCGGTTGAACACTCTGGCGACACAACCTGAGCTTGCATCGCCTCGCTTAGAGCCTCACTGAACATATCGCTCATTAGGTAACATAGACACCGTCTGATTAATACTGTTGGTGATACCACTGGTGCTCCGCTCATGAACTGTTCATAATAGAATTTCAATCTTTACAAATATTATATATTTTAGTGTGGGAGAAAGAAGGTTTCTTGTTGATTCATACTCACTCAGTTTCATTTTAATTGTTGTTTTAAGTTTATACATACAGATTAAGAAAACATTTATTTTTGCATATTAACAAAATAAAAACATCATTACCTATACATCTAACCATATTTTAACCAATTAAAAAATAAACTGGAGAATACTGTTAATAAATTTTGCATTAATTTTTTTTTAAAACGACATTTATTTTAAAACAAAAATTTTACTCCAATTAAACTGAAACGGGTGGAGTATATGATACCTCTGTGTAGAATTCAATAGCAGTCTCAAAATCCTTAGCACGAAATGCAGCATCTCCATGCTTTTTGTAATCAGTATTCTCTTGCAGATCACCCGTCCACATTTGGAATGAGAACTGCATTGACATCCTCAGAATGAGGTATTGAGTGGTATCTAAGAGTTTATGTTTCTCACAAACATGTATATACCTCATTTGTGACTGACACATCGTCCTCTCCATATCCAAGTTTCTCGAGAAGTTCGTGTATGCCACTTAGATCCACTCTTGAGCATGCTTCTCCAAGAGGGGTCAAGCGCAATGGCTGATTTGTTGCAGGTTTAGTGTATGATGGATCCTGTCATTATTAAGCCCCATGAATGAAAAAAAAAGCTTATCAACCTTGGAAGAATTAATGTGGCCTCATGACTTACAGGGATGTTTTCTTCTTTGAGTTTTGGCCATAACTCAGCTCGTTTCTCAAGTCTTGAAAGAGCAGACATAAGAAACTTTATGCTTGGTCTCTCGTCTGGTTCACGCCGAAAACAGCGGGATGCAAGGTGGATTAGTTCTGCCCTGTCTTCATCAGAGAACTGACCGTCTAGAGCAGAATCCATTAGCACCAAGTAGTTTTTGCCACGGAAGAGATCAAGTGCCTGGAGTGACATAGATAAGAAACTGCTCAAGTTACATATATGATGCCTCAGAGCAGCCCCAATGGAGAGTTCTCGACACAAGATTCTCAAAATATATACATATATATATATATTAGTATTTAATTGTATGTATCTCAAAATTACGGAAAATCAAACCAAAAGTATCTCAAAGGAGAAACTTTCGGTTGGGTTTCACTTTTAAAGATTGACACCTTGAGGGACCAACATAGATATTAATTGTCTACTGTGTCAGGAGAGAGTTACATGATTTGGTGGAATATGTTTGCCACTCATAAGATCCAGTAACAAGGTCCCAAAGCTGAATATGCTACTCTCCGGTACCAGAGTACCTAGACGCAAATATTCAGGAGGAGCAAATACCAAGTTTGTACTGTAGCTCTTCCCCTCTCTGATACACTTCATGAGACCGAAACATGACAGCCTAGGGTTACCAACCTGTCCCACAACTTGAAAGGTGAATAATTATGAAGACGGTTACAGTTATCAAACCCAGAGAGATAAAAAAAAATTTCTTAACCTTATCGAACAATATTCTGTAGGTGTTGAGATCATGGTACAAATCCAGTCCCATATCATTACAATACTCCAAGGCTTTCGCTGTATGTAACGCAACCTTCAACCTCATTTTCCATTTCATTGGTCGTTTCTCCCCTGCAAAAATACATTTTACAGTCAAACAACTTTCTTAGACACAAACCAAACTCTGATGGTAAACTTAATGCCAAAGGAGATCAAGAACTGTAATTAATAAAAGAAGTTGACTCTCTCTTACAGTGGAATAGATGCTTTGCAAGTGTTCCATTGGGCATGTAATCAGCAACGAGAAGCCTCTCTTGACCCTCTGAGCAACACCCTATCAAACTGACCATATCCTCACTCCTACACTTTCCCACTTCTTGTGCTTCTTCCTGAAAAAAAAACACAAAGCCATATTCAAGAAAGTTTCCATGAGCAACAGAACAGAACCTTGAACATCGCCACATTCAAAACATCTCAACCAATCAGAGCCGGGCATAGCCCTATGAAACATTGTCTTGGCCCCCAAAAAATTTTGGAGGTCTTTTACATAGCCCTCAAATCATGAAAATAATATTTTTTATTGCCCCAATATCTTAGATCCTACCTTGCAACAAATAAAGTCAAATAAAATGAGCAAGCACCGGATAAATAGAGGACCATCGAAACAGAAGTGATAAAGAATTAATCAAACAGTAAATAAGGACGCACGACGAACTCGGAGGCGTCAGGCCATGACAGCTTCTGAAACCGCTTTACGGCAATCTTTTTTCCATCGTCAAGCGTCCCTTCGTAGACGATGTTAGGAACCTTCTCGTTGTGTTCCGACACGATGTTGTCGGCGGAGAATCCGTCAGTAGCGACATTCAACTCTTCCAAAGTGAATTCCCGGAATCTCGGACAAGAGCTTCCCTCGCGGTCTTTGTTACTATTATCTGCATGAGAAAACGACTAAGGTTAGGTTTTTTTTTTTTATATCCGTGCATGGGGATCCCAGGCGGTAAGCCCAGACTAATACCCACGAAGCCTTCCATCCGGGCACGCACGGTTATAAGCGGGAAAGTAGCCAAGGCGACTCGAACCCAGGGCGGACACTCTAGCTGGAGTTCCTTTACCACTAGGCCAAGGGCTCTTGGTTAAGGCCAAGGGCTCTTGGTTAAGGTTAGGTTTTCGATCATAGTGTTCTTCAGCAACGCATAAAGAGAAATTACCAAGTTCGTCGACGACGGTGGATTTAACCGAGGGAGATGGCGAACGACGCCATGGTTTGAAGCAAATGCAACGCATCGCCGGCAATGGAGAAACACCAAAACTTTGAAGCGCTCTTGGTAAACTTCCCGCTTCCGGTAAAAATGATATAATTCAAAAAGAAAGAACACTAATATTTTGTAGCGAACATTTATTATTTTTATATCATATTTAAATAGTATATATAATATGCTTTTGAAAAAATCAACGTAGCTATATGTTATTTAAATACGATTAATGTCAACAGGATCATCTTTTTATATTGTAAAATAATTTAGTTTGCGTGTTTCATTGGATTTCTCCATTTGAGCATGAAACATTACAGAATTTTATTTTAGAAAAGCATAAAATATATTTGTTTGGGTCTGTCTTCATTTTTAAGCCTGTCTTATTTTCAATGGATCATATTGCATCATAGATATAACGGTTATTTTTTAGGATGTAAGTACTGTACTTTTCATAAACATATCGTTTTCTATCATGAACTAGCAAAAAGAAAAAAAAAATCTGGTGTTTATAGTGGGACGCTCGTTTTGGTGAATTATACTAAAAAAATAAACACATACATAAAGAAATCATACACTTGTTAACACACATGGATCTAGCCTCTATTTTTTTTTGTTTTGTTAAGAAAGTCTCACAAACACTATGAGCTGACTTACAACTTTGAAATTCCATAACAGTTATTTTTCTTTTGTATTTCTCATACATGTATTATCCAAAAATACAAACATGATTTATTCATATGATATATTTTCTTCATTCATTCATTTATTGGTTTTTGCTATGGGTAGCTATTCCTATATTCCAAAGTCGATGCAAAGTGCTAGACAATGATTTTGGTTAGGCTAAAAAATCTTTAAGTATGACTTTCATCCCCACAAGATGTATATGAAGTCTAGTTATTCTATTATTATTCGATGACCAACATGCATATGCTTATCCACGAACATATGGATGATCCAAAACGGCAAAACTTCATATTACATGCACCAAACTAATGCCTACATAAGCCCTGAATCTGATAATGTGAATCGAAACTATAAATTCAATGAAAATATTTTTTTTTTTTATAAAAACAAGATAAATAAAAATCAATTAAGATAGAATTTTCAAACAATTATGATACACAATGTAGTAACAATTATGGTCATTGTCAGATCAAAAAAAACTTTTGAATTATGATCATGTTTAGTGTGAGAATTAATACTGATTAGGTATTATACTAAGATTAAAACCCTGGAGGAGATTCAGATCATAGTTGAAATTCAACCCGGATGGCACTGTTTATAAGCGTCTTCTTAAAGATGTAGCTTGACATATAAAGTTCTCCAAAGGGATAGTTTTATTATTGTTCCAAAGCCGTTTTGATCTTGTCAAATCAGGTGTAGACATTGAAAAAAGAAAAACACTTTTATTCTAACCAAGACTTCATGAATCTTGGCCAATCACAAACTAAAAAAGAACTGAAACAGAAGAGATCGAAACATTGAGACTAAATCAAATCCTCAAGAAGATATAGATCAAAGCTCATCCCTCTTGATCGTAGATGGACGAACACCTTGGCTCAAGAAGTCTCTGTAATACTTTCCCGATTCTTTCTCAATACGTGTGAGATTATTTTTGAAATCTATGTAATAGAGTCCGAATCTGCTCTTGTAACCTTCATTCCACTCGAAGTTGTCCAACAATGACCATATAAAGTATCCTGTAACATTTACTTTGTCGATGCTGCATATTTTACATAGAATGTTCTTATTAGTTTACTTGATATAATGGTTACTCTTATCATATAAGCAAACTAAATAGGACATACCAAATAGCTTCATTCATACTCAAAAGATGCCTCTGAAGATAATATTTTCTGTTGTGATCAGCAATACCAACTGCAACTGAATCGGTTTCCCCAAGGTCTTCTCCATATCCTAAAAAGATTAATCTATTTAATACTTGTTTTTTTTTGAAAACCAAATGAAGATAAAAAAGAGAGCTAACAATGATGATATGAGAGAATGTAAAGTTACCATTTTCCATGATCATAATTTCAGGGTTTGCATATTTATCCTTGATGTACTTCAAAAGACTTCTAAAGCCTCTCGCATAAACTGGTAGCTTACCGGTGGAAGGCTGAAATACGACAAAAGGTGAAAGCATAACGTTATAGACGCAAATACAAGATTTATCCAACTTTTAGTTTTAGTTATTGAAATCCTTACCGTGCTACCAATGGTGAATTTGTCTGAATTCTTGGCTGAAAAGAAGATCAATTCTTATCAATACCAAACACAAACCTATTTGTTTACGTTAAGGAGAGAAATAAAAGCTTACGTTCCCAGGAAATAAGAGAATCTTGCTTCCATCTTGGCTTAGAATGATCTGGATTCTCGACATGGTTTGCAAATGTGGACGTGTAGTAGTTGAGGCCAACGAAATGGGCAGAGTTTTTCAGTTTTGCTTTCTGCGCAGCAGTAAATTGGGGCAATCTGTGTCCAACAATATCTTTCATGATCTGTGGATAGTCCCCGTACATAGTAGTATCCAAATGCCTATAAGAGATAATATCAATCAAGAAATAATAAAATTATATTAAATGAAAAAATAAAATAATATATATATTAGCACCCATTATTTACAATACCATCAACTGCCTTACCATCCCAACATAAAGTCAAGTGCACGGCCTATGGATGCACCATCTTGTGAATCCTGAAAGTCATGTGGTTCGAACCAAGCTGGACTATGTGCGATTCCGACCTTTCCACCTTTACACTGTCGCCATAATAGAAAAAGAAAATAGTTTATATCTTGAAGGCAACGATGGTAAAACAAGTTTGAAATTAATCCCTACAATTTATATTCATAATTAAATTACCTTTTCACATTGTGTGAAAGCTTCAAAGGCTTCTGCGTGAGCGTTAAGAAGGTTATGACTGACTAGGTAAACCTCGTATCCGGATCGTCCCCCTTTGCACGTACGATCTACGTAGTCAGAACAACGTCCTGGTGCCTTCTTGCCTACGTCATAACCGGCGTGAGCGAAAACCCATGGCTCGTTGAAAGTGATCCAATGTTTCACTTTATCACCATATTCTTGGAAAACAAAATCTGCATACTCCCGGAAGTCTTTCCTGCATTTTTTTTATATTGAGCTATCACGTTACTGGTTTCAACAATATATATATTGTTAATATTCTTTGTACAAAAAAGAACTTACACAATCCTCTCACTTAAAAAGCCGCCGTATTCATCTTCTAAATCTTGTGGAGTGTCCCAGTGAAAAACGGTCACAAAAGGAACTATACCTATATTACATAAAAACATATATTTGTTAGAGAACAATTAAGAAGGTAACTGATTGTCTTGCGAATTGAATTCTATGTATGTATATGCTTTAAACTTTTCATCGAAAAAAAAATATAAACCATTTCTTAGGAGCTCATCGATGACGTCGTGGTAGAACTGCACACCAGCTTGACTTACACCTTTCTCCTTTCTCCCATCTGATTAAACATTTTTTTGTCCATTAATATTTTCTAACAATCATATAATATATGCAAACCAAATTCGATAATTAGGACTCAATTAAATTAGTGGTCAGAAGCACATATACTCACGAGGAAATATTCTTGTCCACGCGATAGAGAGTCTGAAGGCATCGGTGTTTAGGTTCTTCATTAGCTGAATATCTTCCTACGTACATTCATTTTAAGAGGAGAAATTTTCAACATCTATTATTACAACAATGATGTACTAACCAATATAATAATATTTACTAGATAGACTTTGTATATAATTTCTTTTAAGTATACAAATATATACCTTATAACGATGGAAGAAATCAACGGCCACATCGCCATTATCGTTTTTGCATTTTTCTGTAATTTAAAATTAAAATTATTCAGATCAATACTTAAAGTACAGACGAGATAAGAAAAGGAATTGAAGAGGCACTAACCTGGATATCTCTTACAGTAGATATCCCATAAGGCCGGTCCACGACAAGTTTCATTCACTGCACCTTCAACCTATCCAATGACATGGCGAAGAGTAGATGGGTTGAGAAAATGATACATAAGAGTATGGGATGTACATTTTCCACTAATTATATGTAAACAGTATGATACAACCCAAATATTAATTGATACCTTGTAAGAATATGCCGAAAAAACTACTCCTATTAAACAATACAAGGTGAACCCAATTATCTTCGGGTAGGTGATAGTGTTATATATTATACTAAAGTTATCAATTTTTATTTAACGGAAAGTTGTTTCAAATAGTCTGGTACATGAAACACCAGTATTCACATATAGTATATAGTATATTATGCTGCTTAATATTGTATTATATTCTACAAATTTTGTAAAACAAAGTTTTATAACTTTTTGACAATGAGAAATGCTGATCTACATTTACTAGATGAATTATAACATATTATTTAGGTGTAAATGCTTTATGGAAAACATATTTTGTAAATGATAACTTATGAACATGTTAAGAAATGTTCACGGAAACCTATACTGCACCTGATATGCTGCAGTAGCCGTGCCAAATAAGAAACCTTCAGGGAAACTTGCCCGGCTAAGTTTGGTCGATGGAGGGCAAACAGGCCCATCAGCTGTCGCCGGAGAGACAAAGATTGTTAGGAGCATAAGCAGCCCCATGAGAGGAAACTTTTGCAAAGCCATTTTTTGTTTTAATTGTTTTTTCTTCAAGAAATGAAGTTTAGGATGGTTCTTTTACACAGAAGTGGGATTCCTTATATAGTATTTTTTAACTCACTGATTGATCTCTCATTTTATGTTTTTAATTAATATGCCACGTAGGCCTCGTTTTAATCATGTTTTGAACTTTATATAGATTCAGATCGAGTTTTGATTAAATCTGAATTAATAAATGGACGTGATCGACATGATCTCCTATCGTGTGTGTGTTTAAAACTACTGTTGTTTAGTAAAAGTAATTATTTATCGGCGACTAATCAACCTGTTCTCAACCGCATCTTCACACTCATATTCCAAGCTTCATTTTGTGCGATCTGAAGATAAAGAAATACAAGAATGCATCGATTTACTGGAATATTTTTTATATGCCATTAAGGCATCGTTAATCATCATTTTATACTATATAGATCCAGATCGAGTTTTTGATTGAATCTTATATTATAAGTGGATGTGATTGACATGGTCCTAACGTGTGTGTGTTAAACTATTGCTTTTTAGTAAAAGTAATTATTTATGGGCATCTTCATATTTTATGCGATTTGGTGATAGATAATGCAAGAATGCATCGATCCCTTGGAACCCAAACAAGCCACAGTTACCATTCAAAACATTGTGAAGCTCATATTCTCCTCACCACTGATTACACTTCGTATATTCATGGTTTAGTCTCGATATTCTATTTAGTTACTCCTCATCAATTTCTCACTAATTTTTGTTTGTAATTGGATAAAAACACGTAGATTATCATTTAAATAGGATGGTTCATTGCACGATCTATCTCGCTGGTGCTATTATTTATTTGGTAATTATTTTCCCTTATTTTTATGTAGAGGATGATTCATCCCATGATCTATATCGCTGTATTATTAACTTACTTTTATCAGAATTTTGAACATTTACACCAAAAAGAAATGTTTTTTTTAACATATAATATAGCGCGTGTCTAACGTGCTACATCTTTTAACATGTGACTATGAAGAAGTAGCTGTGTAAAATATATGATCAGTCCAAATTATGGAAACCCGGCTGAGTCTCATGTTCCAGGCAAAGTAGGTTACGTAACGCGTATGAAATTGGTGAAGACAAAAAAGACTATTGTATTGTTAAAGAAAAAAGACTATTGTAGTTACGGAGAGCTCAGTTTTCGTTGAATGTGTTTGGACGGATCGATCGGCGTTTTGTATGAAGTCAACATACTGTCCAGTTGATTTTTGATCAAAGAAGCAAGGACAGTAACGTATACACAATCTGAAGTATATTTTGTCTGTTTTATTTAGGTTACATAATGCAACGTTTTTGTTCCACGAATGCATCTTAATTTTAATTGATAGAAACATTCACAGAATAGATTTGGGTAGTATTTTGCATTTACAACACATGAACAGAGCATAAACTGTAACTTCTGAATTTTTTGCGTTTATAGTTTTTTAGAGGACGTCGAATCATATTTTCTAATCTATATGTATATGCTTAGATACTGGTACATACGTTTTTTTCATTCGAGAGAGTAGACATTTTGTTGTACGTCGTTGTGAATCACAACTTTTGTATCTTTTCGATTAGTCTATCGTAAAATAAGTAGTCTTTCCGTTCCAAAATGTACATGTTTTAAAAAAAAAAATGTATCAAAAAATATATTAAAAAAAAATTCAATGTATTAATTAATGGTAAATTGTAAACTTAAAAAAAAACATATTTGAGATTATTGAAATTCTATTGGTTGAAAGCTATGGGGAATAATTAGTCACAAAAAAAAATGCATGGTAATCAAGATTTCATATGTTTTCTTAATATATGAAATTTCTAAAACATAAATCTTTTTGAATTAGAGGGAATATTTTTTTATCATGAGTTAGTTGAAGGTATAAGTTAAGGATGTATCTTGACATATAAAGCAACTTCTCCAGAGGGATAATGTTATTATAGTTCCAAAGCATTGAGAAATGAAAAAAAAAACACTTTTATTCTAACCAAGACCTCATGAATCTTAGTCAACCACAAACTAAAAAAGAACTGAAACAGAAGAGATCGAAACATTGAGACTAAATCAAATCCTCAAAAAGATATAGATCAAAGCTCATCCCTCATGATCATAGATGGACGAACACCTTGGCTCAAGAAGTCTCTGTAATACTTGCCCGATTCTTTCTCAATACGTGTAAGGTTATTTTTGAAATCAATGTAATAGAGTCCGAATCTGCTCTTGTAACCTTCATTCCACTCGAAGTTGTCCAACAATGACCATATAAAGTATCCTGTAACATTTACTTTGTCGATGCTGCATATTTTACATAGAATGTTCTTATTAGTTTACTTGATATAATGGTTACTCTTATCATATAAGCAAACTAAATAGGACATACCAAATAGCTTCATTCATACTCAAAAGATGCCTCTGAAGATAATATTTTCTGTTGTGATCAGCAATACCAACTGCAACTGAATCGGTTTCCCCAAGGTCTTCTCCATATCCTAAAAAGATTAATCTATTTAATACTTGTTTTTTTTGAAAACCAAATGAAGATAAAAAAGAGAACTAACAATGATGATATGAGAGAATGTAAAGTTACCATTTTCCATGATCATAATTTCAGGGTTTGCATATTTATCCTTGATGTACTTCAAAAGACTTCTAAAGCCTCTCGCATAAACTGGTAGCTTACCGGTGGAAGGCTGAAATACGACAAAAGGTGAAAGCATAACGTTATAGACGCAAATACAAGATTTATCCAACTTTTAGTTTTAGTTATTGAAATCCTTACCGTGCTACCAATGGTGAATTTGTCTGAATTCTTGGCTGAAAAGAAGATCAATTCTTATCAATACCAAACACAAACCTATTTGTTTACGTTAAGGAGAGAAATAAAAGCTTACGTTCCCAGGAAATAAGAGAATCTTGCTTCCATCTTGGCTTAGAATGATCTGGATTCTCGACATGGTTTGCAAATGTGGACGTGTAGTAGTTGAGGCCAACGAAATGGGCAGAGTTTTTCAGTTTTGCTTTCTGCGCAGCAGTAAATTGGGGCAATCTGTGTCCAACAATATCTTTCATGATCTGTGGATAGTCCCCGTACATAGTAGTATCCAAATGCCTATAAGAGATAATATCAATCAAGAAATAATAAAATTATATTAAATGAAAAAATAAAATAATATATATATTAGCACCCATTATTTACAATACCATCAACTGCCTTACCATCCCAACATAAAGTCAAGTGCACGGCCTATGGATGCACCATCTTGTGAATCCTGAAAGTCATGTGGTTCGAACCAAGCTGGACTATGTGCGATTCCGACCTTTCCACCTTTACACTGTCGCCATAATAGAAAAAGAAAATAGTTTATATCTTGAAGGCAACGATGGTAAAACAAGTTTGAAATTAATCCCTACAATTTATATTCATAATTAAATTACCTTTTCACATTGTGTGAAAGCTTCAAAGGCTTCTGCGTGAGCGTTAAGAAGGTTATGACTGACTAGGTAAACCTCGTATCCGGATCGTCCCCCTTTGCACGTAGGATCTACGTAGTCAGAACAACGTCCTGGTGCCTTCTTGCCTACGTCATAACCGGCGTGAGCGAAAACCCATGGCTCGTTGAAAGTGATCCAATGTTTCACTTTATCACCATATTCTTGGAAAACAAAATCTGCATATTCCCGGAAGTCTTTCCTGCATTTTTTTTATATTGAGCTATCACGTTACTGGTTTCAACAATATATATATTGTTAATATTCTTTGTACAAAAAAGAACTTACACAATCCTCTCACTTAAAAAGCCGCCGTATTCATCTTCTAAATCTTGTGGAGTGTCCCAGTGAAAAACGGTCACAAAAGGAACTATACCTATATTACATAAAAACATATATTTGTTAGAGAATAATTAAGAAGGTAACTGATTGTCTTGCGAATTGAATTCTATGTATGTATATGCTTTAAACTTTTCATCGAAAAAAAAAATGTAAACCATTTCTTAGGAGCTCATCGATGACGTCGTGGTAGAACTGCACACCAGCTTGACTCACTCCTTTCTCCTTTCTCCCATCTGGTTATATATTGTTTTGTTTCATTAATTTTTTCTAACAATCATATTATATATGCAAACCAAATTCGATAATTAGGACTCAATTAAATTAGTGGTTGGAAGCACATATACTTACGAGGAAATATTCTTGTCCACGCGATAGAGAGTCTGAATGCATCGGTGTTTAGGTTCTTCATTAGCTGAATATCTTCCTATGTACATTCGTTTGAAGAGGAGACAATTTTTCAACATCTATTATTACAACAATGATGTACTATCCAATTGAATAATATTTACTAGATAACTTTATATATAGTTTCTTCAAGTATATAAATATATATATATACCTTATAACGATGAAAGAAATCAACGGCCACATCGCCATTATCGTTTTTGCATTTCTCTGTAATTTAAAATTAAAAGATTATTCAGATAGACGAGATAAGAAAATGAATTGAAGAGGCACTAACCTGGGTATCTCTTACAGTAGATATCCCATAGGGCAGGTCCACGACAAGTTTCATTCACTGCCCCTTCAACCTTAGAAATGACATAACGAAATGAGTTGATGGGTTTAAGTAATGGTATATAGAACTACGGTTTTATTTTCTATTTTTGTTTTCCAATTAATATCATGTAATAAGTAAGGAATGGAAAAAAATATATATTATATATGTATATATTGAATTAATATAGAACGCTGTTTAAAAAGTATGATATATGAAACAAATTATTTAGAACTCTGTTTTAAAAAGTTATATAGTATTATGTTTGATAAGTATATAATAGTGTTCTATTTTTTGAAAATGATAAACATAAATTTCAATCATGATGGTCTCGTTTTCTGGTTCTCCACAAGACTTCTCAATTAGCTTTCTTAATGAATTAACAAGTTTTGATATTTTATTATTTCGCATGTTTCACATGATTTAAATAAAAGGCTTAGATTGAATCAATTCAGCATGTATGATCTACAATACAATATAAAGGATAGCATATTGTTTAGGTGTATGATAACACATGGAAAACTTTAGTTACGTGTCAAGAAATGTCCATGGAAACTTATATCGTACCTGATATGCCGCTGTAGCCGTGCCGAATAAGAAACCCTCAGGGAAACTTGCGCGGCTAAGTTTGGTGGACGGAGGGCAAACAGGCCCGTCAGCTGTTGCCGGAGAGACAACAATGGCTAGGAGCAAAAGCAGCCCTATGAGAGGAACTTTGTGCAAAGCCATTTTTTGTTTTTGTTGTTTTTGTCTTCTTCAAGAAAGAAGTTTAGGATGATTCTTTTACATCTAGTGAGGTTCTTTATATAGGGATTTCCGTTCACTTATTAATCTCTAAGTTTATGTTATTTTAGTATGCCAACCAGGCCCGTTAAGCATCTTTTGATTTTGTGTCTGTAGATCCAGATCGAGTTTCGATTAAATCTCCATTGATAAGTGTATCGTGTGTTTTTTATTTGTTGGTTCATCACGAATAACAAGTGCAGAAATAAAGATAATTTATATATTAACAATAATCAACCTTAACTCCACTGCATCTTTAAACTCATAGTCCAAGTGCTACTGGTTTTTTTTTTTTTTTTTTTTTTTTGTCATCAATCTAACTTTATCAAACACTTACTCCAAGAGGCTAGCTACATGAGCAAGCCAAACAGGAGTTTCGACGCATATGCAATCGAAAGGATCAATTCGAGCCCGGACTGCTTTTGCAAGACAGTACGCTCGCTGGTTCATACCACGAGGTATATAAGCAATAGAAAAACATTCAAAATGCAAAGACTCAATGCTAATTTCTTCCACCACAGATGTCATAGCCGGCCAATCCTCAGAGTTCTGGATGACACTTACAAGTTGCGCACAGTCCGTCTCAAAGTGCATTGTTCGTTTTCCTTGTCATATCATCGCTCAGACCAGTCCTTCTCCTTCTGCGTGAAGTGGCGATGGAGCTTTTGTGCAATTGCGTAGCCCCAACAAGCATTTACGATCGCCTTCCAGCACCATAAAGCCCAATCCCATCGTCGCCCCCTCCTGAGTCCACGATGCATCTACTTGACATCGTGTTTCTCTAGGTTCTTTTCCTTCAGCGGCGGTCGTTGTAACCCTGTCTTCTCGTTGATCTTCTGCACCGACTTCATCTTCTATTACAGGGACGATCTGTGCCATCTTCCAGCTCCTTGCTTCAGAAAGTGCGAGCTGCAACGAATCTAACGGAGAGGTATCTTCCCCATTAAATAATTTGTTGTTTCGTCCTTTCCATAGGTACCACAACACCCAAGGAAAGGGTTCTAAACACTCCTTTGGGACTCCAAACTCAGCTGCTCTCCACATCAAGTGATCTATATTAGTGTATAGAGAACTACACGGGAATACGCCCGGATGAGTTGGGATATTTGACAATGCCCAGCATTGGACTGCCGGAGGGCATTCAAATAAGATATGGTTGATCGGCTCCTCCGCACCACAACGGGAACATGATCTGTCTGTAGCACAATGTCGATCACACAATCTGCTCGCCGATGGTACAAAACCAGATAGAGCTTGCCAAATAAAGTGTTTGATTTTTCTTGATGTTTTCAAGTTCTAAACTTCACTCTTTAGCTTCGTTATACTCGGCTCTTGTACCTCTGTTAGTAGATCTTCTTTCTGTTTTGCATTCACCACTTCATACCCTGACCTCACCGTGTAAGCTCCTGACTTCGTATGCTTCCAGAGATAGCCATCTCTTCTCCCTATACGACTTGGTCTAATCGCCAGGATTTTTCCCACATCTTCCGGCACGATGAGTTCTCTGATAAGTGGCTCATTCCAACATTTTGTCTCGTGAATGATCAGGTGATGCACTCTCAGATCTCGGTCTATTTCATCTCCCACCAGAAGGGCCAGTCGTGCTAGTTCTTCTGGGATCCAGCAATCCTCCCAAACGTTTGTATCTGCTCCCGTCCCAATCGTACGTTGCAGGCCTTCGCCCAACACTGATCTCGCAGTCCATAAGCTGCTCCACCCATATGATGGATTGTTAGCTTTCCCCACTAGCAGAGGATTTGAATGACGATAGTATCGTCCTTTCAAAACCCTTGCCAGTAGCGAGTCCGGGTAGATAAGCAACCTCCATACTTGTTTTACGAGCAGAGCGAGATTGAAGTCCCTGGAATCTCTGAATCCCAGATCTCTTCTCTCTTGTGGTACACATATTTTATCCCAAGCTACCCAATGTAGTCCTCTGTTATTAGCCTTGGCACTTCACCAGAATCTAGATATAGCTCCCGTCACTTTCTTATGGACCTCTTGGGGTAGCAGGTAGCATGACATAGTAAACGTAGGTACCGCTTGTGCAACTGATTTAATCTAAACCTCCTTTCCACCTTTAGATAGATATTTAGCCTCCCAAGTATTAACTCTCGAATTTAGCCGATCTTGAACATATGCAAAGACTTGTCTTTTGGATCCACAAATCTTCTCGGGCATTCCGAGATACATACCCATTCTTCCTTCTTTATTATGCCAGATAACCTTTTCAGGTCTTGTTTTGAGGACGCTATGACCTTGGAACCGAACATAACTGAAGATTTTTCTTTATTCAGTTGTTGTCCTGAGGCGTATCCATAGACGTCAATTATTCTCATCAACTCTTGACACTGACTGGACTCCGCTTTGCAAAAGAAGAGACTGTCGTCAGCAAAAAGAAGATGAGAAACAGCCGGGCAAGATCGAACGATCTTCATTCCAGTAATCTTCTTTGATCTCTCTGCCTCCTGGATTTGAGATATCAATACTTCAGTGCAGAGAATAAATAAAAATGGCGATAGCGGGTCGCCCTGCCGGAGTCCCCGGGATGGGGTGATGCTTCCTTTTGCATCCCTGTTAATCAGAACTTGATAAGATACCGAAGATATACAGCTCATGATCCAATGGATCCATCTCTGATCAAATCCTATCTTTTCCATCAGAGCTTTGAGAAAACCCCATTCCACACTATCGTATGCTTTGCTCATGTCCGTCTTGATAGCTACATATTTTGAGTTACAACTATGGTTCGTTCGTAGAGCGTGGAACATCTCTTTGGCCACCAAAATATTATCAGTGATGAGTCGTCGAGCCACAAAGGCTGATTGTGTTTCAGATATTAGCTCAGGCAGAATCTTCTTTAGGCGAGCCGACAAAATCTTCGAGATGATTTTATAGCTAACATTGCAAAGGCTTATGGGCCTGAACTCTGCCATATTAGCTGGTCTCTCATTCTTGGGAATCAAACAGATGTTTGTCTGATTCATTCTTTCATCAAACTCTCCTGTCTCGAAAAATTCTCGGACTATACACATAATATCCTTCCCAATATGATTCCAAAACCGTTGATTAAATAGGCTTGTCATCCCATCAGGTCCCGGGACCTTATCTGGGTTGATCGCGAAGACAGCGTCTTTTATCTCAGCATCTGATGGAGGGGCAGTCAGCATTACGTTTATTTCATTTGTCACTCTCTCGGTAATAAACCGGATGCTAGTCTCAAAATCAGAAGGGTTCGAGGTAGCAAATATATTTTCAAAATATTCCACTGCCACTTGCTCTATTTCCTCTTCTGTTTCCACCCATGCTCCCATCGAGTTTTTGAGTTTTGTAATCCTGTTTCTGGCCCGCCTCTGTTTAGTTTTAGCATGGAAATATTTAGTATTTCGATCACCTTCTTTGAGCCAGAGAGCTCTCCTCTTTTGTCTCCAATAAATCTCATCTTCTCTGTACGCTGCACAAAGACGCCACTTCAGCTCCAATTCTTCTTCACTCGACACCTCATCATTTGCTTGAGCTTGGTCGATTTGCATTTTTAGTTGCTCAATCAACTTCTCATTATTTGATGGATTACTTCTCTTCCAAGAAGAAATCGCCTTTCTGCACCGAGAAATTTTCCCCACCAGGTCTCCTTGTTGATGGCGATCATAGGGTCCCCATCCCTCTTTAACAGCCGCCACAAACCCATCCTTTCCAAACCATCGTTTATCAAATCTGAAATTTCTCTTTGGTTTTGTCACTCTCGATCCTATCCTAGCCAGAACTGGCCGATGATCGGAGCCCCATCTCAATAAATACTCCACATCAGTGTGGGAAAATAAATTATGCTAATCTTCGTTTCCAACTGCTCTGTCGAGACGACATTGAATGCGTCCATTTTTCCTCCTTCCTGCCCATGACATGGCATTACCCTTGTAGGGAAACTCTAACATGCCACAGTTGGCTAGCATAGTCTTGAACGGGATAAATGACGTCTCAGCTCTCTTTCGTCCTCCTTTCTTCTCGGCATTACTCGTAATCTCGTTGAAATCTCCTACCATCATCCAAGCTCCTGATCTTGTGACGCTCATTCGGGTAAGCCTCTCCCAAACAAAATTCTGGTACTCCACCACTGGATCGCCATACACAAAAGTAAGATATACTTTATGGCCTTCTATCTGCGCTTCAACATCAATCATACGATTATTGGAATAAACAAACTTCACCGCAGAGTCGTTCATATAAAGCAAAGCCAAACCACCGCTTGTACCAGAAGGTTCCACGGTAAATAAATTATCGTAACCAAACTCAAACTGAAAGTCTTGCATAAAAGAAAAAACATTTTTTGTTTCTGAAAGAAAAAGAAAACTAGGATTGAAACAGCGAAGCAACTCCCTCAAGTGTTGCTTGGTCAAGTAGGCTCCGGTCCCTTGACAGTTCCATGTGATAGCATTCATATATGCTTACTGGGTGGTTTCTGGGACACCACCGAACCTGGTACACTGGGGTTCTTGCCGTTTAAGGCAGAAGGATACACCTCATTGCGAGGGAATTGGGATGTAGGCCGCACCATGTTGAGACGGCTCTGTCGCGTTACCTTACTGTTTGGAGATGCACAACCACGAAGGGCTAGCTTCTTCGATGCAGTTGTGCCTTTGATCTCTGGACTTCTTGGCACTTTCTTTCTCTTCCCTTCACGTTGGAGAGTCCCTTCCTGGTCCCGATCGATTGATGTGCCCACCACAGTAGATCCAGCACGAGGCTGATTAGGTACGACGACATTGGGACTTCTCTTCCCCACTGCTTTCTTCATCTGTTGGCCCCTTATATCCTCTTCCTCTCTTTCTCTCCGAGTCTCCATCCTCTCTGTGTTCTGTTGAAGCTCCCTTTTCTTATTTGAGCTCTCCCTTTCTTTTTCCTTTCGTTCAAGCTCCTGTTCCTCCTCCATGAGATCATCAATATTTAGCATTTCTTCATCTAAGACTGGTTCTGGGTCTGTATAGAGCTCAACCATCTTCTCAAAAGCCTCTTCATCCATATATTCCTCATCCTCTTCTGGAACCTGTACGCTGGCCTCGGCTCCTTCAGTAGACTTCACTTGTTCTTTTTCCTTTCCCATTCCATCATCCACATTCCCCCCCCCCTTGTATCCTGTTGTGAACATCATGTACTCTAGTCTCAGGCTGCACTGCAGTCACCACCACCGTCGATCTTTGCACCATCGCCGGGTTGTTATTTATCACAGGTTCACGAATGATCAGTTTGCCTCTTCCATGAGAGGCTCTTTCCTGGTTAGAGGGAGGTTCAATCGCGATTCCTTTTCCTTTTTCAATCCTTCTTCTTTCTGCCTCCATCTCCTTCTCTCCACTCTCCATTACCTCACCAGGACTTTTTCTATCTCCACCTTGGCTTGGCCTCACAGGTCGCCATTCTCTATTAATTCTCTGAGTCGAGACCCGAGGCAAGTCCCGGTTATATCCTTTGTCGCTTTGGCCCACGTAGTGTACTGTAAGTGTGCGTTACGAGTCAGGAGAGATGCGACGGCCGTAACTATATCGACTGACGCTTTGTGAATCTCGAGGATGGACACTGTGCTGTATCATCTTGTCGTTATTGTTCCAGTTTGAGTGCCCTGAGAGAACTCTGGATCTGGATTGTTCATCCTCTCTTTTACTGTAATCATACTCTTTACCTCTATGGTAGGGATGATACCTCGCCCGATCTCGGGGATCATTTGATACAGAATTTTTATCTAGTCTATTCCAGACGTTTTTGCTTTTAGCCTCGCGACGTCCCGTAATTCTGTCTCTAAGATCCTGAGGAGACCTCTCTCCCCTCCTTGCATAGGCTCCTTGAAGGTCTCTGGGTGCGTTTCTTCCATACTGTTTAACATGCAGGCAGTTTCGATCAGGTGATCGTACACTTTCATGCCCATAACGCGATGGGAAGGAGAACACTTCTCTGGTTGCTTTATCTTCCTTCTTCTATTGCTCAATTCTTGCCAATCTATTCTTCTCCTTCTGAGTTTCTGATAACTCTGGACATGTACCTTCTTCATGGGAGATCCTTTTACAGGTAAAACAGTGTCTGTGCAAATCCTCATATTTGAGTGTCACCCTAATGACATCACCGTTTGCAAAGCCTGCTCTCCTCTCAAATTGCAGAGGTTCGTCAGCATTAACGTATACCCGAACTCTTCCTCCATCAACATCAACCTTGTCCACCAGTCCCAAAGCTTTTCTGATGTTTCAGAAAGTTTCATCTTTTTTGTAGTGGTTAGGGACCCCCGAAACCACGACCCAGAAAAGCATAGAGTTTGGGAAGTCCTCCCTGATCGTCGGGGTCCAGCGTTCTAACGAAAAACTCCACTTATTAAAGTGACATGGTCTTCTCTGTAGAACCTTCTGCAGGTCTTGTTCACAGTCAAAATCAAACTGAAATTTATTATTTCCCAAGTTTGTTCCACGTACTTTTCCTTCAACGTCCCAAATATGCCTCTTGGGCATATGTTTGATCAAAGCATTGACACTTCGTCCATAAATATGGAACATTCGCCCTACCAACGAGAGTTTATACTTATCTATCAGATCTGAGTAATCAAATTCCGGGATTGGGATGATTTCATCTTCTTTCTTGTCAAGCCTTCGTCTCCCTGTCTTCGACCCATCCCCTTTCTCACGGTAGCCAGAAGATCGATTCATCCTATCCATATATCAAGTAGTGAGGTAGCTTTCTTTCACCAGACAAAACTCCCTATATAAGGGGAAATCGTAAACAAAAGTTCTCTTGACAGCCTTTCTTGTCCGTCACGTCAGATCAGAGATCTAGGATTTAGGGAAGTCCAAGCTAGGAAACACTGCAAGGGGCAGGAATACTTGTCGTAACAGGTAGCTAGTAGTCTCATATCTTCTCTTCCTAGCAAGGAGAGCCTCAAAACTAACTTCCTTGAGGAGGAGCTTGCCAGATCTGAAAAAATCGCCCTGGTAGTCGCCAAACCCTAGTGGCGCTTATCCAAGTGCTACTGGTTAGGTTCAGTTTTATTTATTTTTTTCATTTACAAAAAGAAAAAAAAAATAAAATCTAAACCATACATAGTCCAATAAAACATTGGTTTTATTTCAAAATTTTAAAATGTAATAAAAATAAATTAATTTAAATTGTTTAAATATATTACAATTTGTACAAAAACAATTCTCAAAATTATAGGACCAGTTTAAACAGATATATATATTTTATTTTTTGCTAAAATTTGGTGAACATATATTAGGTATCCAGTTTCTCTAGTGTCGTCTATTCACGAGAACAATCTTATAGGTGACATACTCACTAAGTATCTCACTAATACAATAATATTATGTCAAGTAAAAATTAAGCTAAGAAACTATACCAAAATTGTTAGCTCCAATGGTAGGTACCTACTAAGTTTCTTACATTATAATATTACTATTTTTAATTTTATGTTAATGTAATTTAGGTTAGGAAAAATATTTTACAAAATTTTTCTTAAATCTAAATAAAATTTTAAACCTATGCAGTTATACCAAAAAAGTATTTATTTGTATTCATTAATTTTATTTATTTATAAATAATAATATTTAATAGTTGTATTGATGATAAAGAAAAAAATAATAATTATAGATAATTATTTCTAAATATTAAATCTTAATAATATTTTTATTTTCGAAATTTATAGTTTTAGTACTATTACATTAATTAAAAAATTAATATACTATTATTGTATTAAACTTCAATCATTTCAATTTAAAGAAGTATTAAAATTGATGAAATTTTGTTTTATTGACAATAATAAAGACTATTCATATGGTGACATGTGGTAGGAACGAAAAGTTCTAAAAGGATATTAGTTTAGAGAATGCGTTGTGAGTCTTTTGATTTATTTTTTTTTTCATTTATTTTTATTATCTTTTTGTCTTAGATACTTGCTCTCATACTATCAATGGAGCTGATTCAGTACCGAATCTGCATACCTTACTTAACTACTCCTCGTTTAGTTTTCTCTATTTTCCTTTTAGTTTCTGCAAGTTGAGCCAAAACCAAAATAATATTATACATAGGATGATTCATCGCACGATCTCTTTGGTTATTATTATTATATATATATATATATATAAGATGATCCATCGCACGATCTCTTTGATTATTATTTTTATATAGGATGATTCACCGCATGATCTTTAATGTTGATCACTAATTTAGTTTTTCAGAGTTTGGAACATATATATCCCGCGTGTCTAACGTGCAGCATATATTAACATGTGACTGAATATTTCGTGGTGCAAACTCCGAAACAAATAAAGTTTTTGAAACTAACAAATAAAGTTTTCCTTAACACCATGCATTTATATTTTAACATGAAGATTTTTCAGTACAACAATAGACGGTGACTCTATAATTTGTTTTCAATTTTTTTTTTTGACTAAAGGCTTTCAAATTTAAAATAAAACGATTACATGATAAGACTGAAGGTCTTATAGTCGGGAAAAGTTTTCATGAAACAATCTTCATGAGCATATTTAATCCCAAACCAGTGAGAATAACAAAGGCAAGGAAGAGTTAAGATAGACCATCAATGGTATGAAAGACAATATCTAATGAGAGGAGCTTCGCCCGCGGCGACCACGCTTACCTTTCCCTCGAACAGTCTTCCATTTATCGGCTAGATGGTGCTAGAAAAGAAGAGTTCTTTGATTGGATTACAGATAAAGTGAAATTTCCTGACGGATATGCATCAAATTTGGGAAACTGCGTTGATATAAGCGAAGAAAAGTTTACTGGCTTGAAGAGTCATGATTGTCATTTCCATAATCTGTGTATCAGTGGGAGTAGATTGGGAATCTACTAATGTGGATAAAGTGCTTACCGACTTAGGTGGAGTAGCAGACTTCTCTTGTTGAGAGTGGGAAGAAGAAGGTGATGAAGTTCCAAATAGGCTGTTTTCTGTTTCATGTTGGAAGTGGGAATGATCTGAGGGGCCCGATGTAATGGCTTGAACATTCACCACATCTGGTTGCTGGCTGGGGAGAATTAACGCTTGATCATCTAAGTCATTGCTCAGATTCTGATTCTGAATCACAAGAGTATCAGATGCTGCAGTAGAGGTGACGAGGTTAGCATTGACCTGTGGATGGACAGGTGGCGATGGCGTTGTTGATGCATTCCCATTTTGTAGGATAACATCAATATCTACTACAGGAATATCACAACTATCTTCTTTTGTTTGTGCCTGTAGTGTAGTATCATGTACCGGCTTAGAAGTCAAAAGACACCGCTTCGCTTTGTGGCCAAGATTTCCACACCTCTCGCACATAGATGGAATCCACGTGTATTCAACATTGACAAGAAATATGTTTCCTTGTTTATCATCAAGTGCAATAATCTTGGGGAACTCTCTATCAAGCTCCATCTCGACTAAAACCTTTGCTACTTTGCCATTTTATAAAATAAAACAATAATACTACTGTCCGGACGAGGTACTCCAAGTGTCAGGACGGGCCTGCGGTGGCAACCACCATCAGGGTTCGATTCCCTCCCCATGCGAAAACTATTCTGCCTCTTCTGGACACCAAAGTGGTATTGGGTTCGATCCAGCCCAGGTACAGCCTTCCCGGGTGAAGTGACTAATATCCGAGGAAAGAGGGTATATCAAGTGTTCCTCGGTATTTCTTTAAAAAAAAAAAAAAAAAAACAATAGTACTACTACTACTACTTAATCTTTATATTGAGTCGTTCCGATTTTGTTTTTGTGAAAAGTGTAACTTTATATATAAATATGACTACTGTTTGTAAAAGATTAGTTTCTCTTTTTTGGGCTACGAAATTTCATAACGACTAGGTTAGTTTATCGACAATCTTCTTCGGAATCTATATTATAATTAGAGAGTTACTTTTTTTTCTTCTGAAATCGACATGTAAGCATCAGATGGATCCCATTTTAAAAAGTATAAAAAAGTGTCAAATCCATGGTTCGAACCCGTGTTATTGAGATAGAAACATCAATATTTATACAACTAAACTAAACCTTCGAGCTTCTCCGTCTTGGTTATAGTACTCAGGGTATAGTCGCTGGCCCCCTCCGCTTTTGGGATTCCCTGAAGTACATCGAGTTTATGGGAATCAAGATTCTCTTACTTATAAAAAGGTAAGTTAATCTTCAATTTATCACACTTATTTAACATAATTGTTTTTAAGTGATTTCCTGATTCTTTGTTGAATAATATTATTTACAGATTTATGTGATTCATGTGTACATTTCCGCCGGACGTGCTAATCATTACAAGTCATCTTTGAAAGCCGGTTCCATTGTGAAAGACGATCGCTTTGAGGTTGCTAGGTTCTCAAGCATGTACAAGATAACTGATCATCCATTCCTCATTCGTTTCATCCCACCAACCATTATTGATGAAGTCATCACGGGTGCTCTTGAGATCAATCTCCAGTCATGATTAGGTTGTTCGACAATCTCCAAGTGATTACGAACACAAACCTAGAACTCCCACGTATATTATCATATTGCAGCTGAGTTTATATTATGTTTTGATATCATAACTGATATTTAAACTCACAGAGATGGTTGGGCAAATACGTTCTGCGTAGGGCTCTGACCACACCAAACAAACAACTCGAGTCGTTATCCGTCTCCTCATTGACCCGTAAGAAAAAATCAACACACAATTTCCTTCATATTACTGTCTATATTGTGCTAACATTAATGATCAAAAATATTTCCTACCCAAGATATGTGGTCGTCTATTTATCTTCCTTACTAATCAAACTAATTTCGCCCAAACTTTTATTTTACAGCTTAAAAGAAACCACAGCAACCCAAACAATCAAAACACTAAAAACTAGAATCCCCAAAAAGACAAATCATTAATGATCAACATATCTTTTTGGTCTAATCTTATAAATAAACTTCAAAACAAATATACCAAACCAATCACCTCAACTAAAACTCAACGACACATACATCGAGTCAGCTAAACAAATATAAACTGCACGGCCAGCTATTTTGACAATTTACAAAGTTACTTTCGCAGATGTTTACGAAGAAGACGAAGACGACAACCAAGATCAGTGAAATCACCTAAACGAAAAAGCAGAGTAAGTTATAAACTCTGATAAATACAACTAACAACAATTTTTGTTTACATATTACCCATCAAATAAAAGAGAAACAAACACATACACACCAAGACAATCCCGGCAGACACAAAGGCAGCAACAACATCTCCACCTGCTCACTCCTCTTGTCTTATGAAAATAGCTTACATGCCCAATGTCAACAAGCCAATGTTATTGTCTTCTAATGAGAAATACATAAATTCGTTTAAAACTCATTAAGGCTCAAATAATCAAAATTGTCACTCATTTTATAGTTATTTCTACAAGTCTTCATGTATTTGTTTTAAAGGTCCGGTAAAAGCAACAAGTTAAAAAAAACATATAACGGAAAATAAAAATTATTACGTAATACACACAACTTACACAACTAAACTGGAGAAAAAATATTTAGAAATAAAAGGTATTCTCAATAAACTTAGTATAATTTATGTACTCTCAATATTACAAGAAACAAATTAAAAAGACAAACAAACAATAAGTTTCAGTGACACAAAGCAACGCCATGAACTATATCAATCACATTACTAACACAGTTTAGTCTTTCATAAGTGGAGAACAATGCCCAGAGCCGGTCCTGAAAATTCGGGGGCTTGAAACAAAATGAAAAATAGGGGCCTATATCTTACATCACAAAAATATCCCAAAAACAAACTCATAAACATAGTTCATATATAAAGTACTAAACCAATGATAAAACATAAGTTTCTATACAAAAAAAATGAACAAATGAAGCGATAGTTTATGCCGATATTTTTCTTCTGATATAAACACAAGCGATTGACAAGGAGTAATGAAATTCTGTTTTGAAATTGTGTTTTTGGCTTGCAGGTTACGACAGGGAAAGGAAGTGCAAGAGTCGAAGACAAAAAAAAATGAAATACGTTAGTCCAAATTTTTTTTTTAACTTTT